>NC_090651.1:153463451-153763451 GCF_040937935.1 Hyperolius riggenbachi | reverse complement strand
ATAACTGATTGATTATTGTAATTAGTTAGTTGTACTTACTGTTACTACTTACTGTACTAGGAGTCTAGGACACTCAGTCACTGTTCATAGGCTACTAGCTCCTGCGTGTGTGCACTCACTGTCTGTGTACACACTACACACACTCTATTTCCTTCTGATAACTGATTGATTATTGTAATTAGTTAGTTGTACTTACTGACTGTTACTACTTACTTACTTACTGTACTAGGGACACTCACTCAGTCACTGTTCATAGGCTAGCTCCTGCGCGTGTTTGCGCGTGCGTGCACTCACTGTCTGTAGTGTACACACACTAAATTTACTTGTGATTACTACTGATTATTGTAACTGCTAGTTGTACTTCCTGACTGTTACTACTTACTTACTGTACTAGGGACACTCACTCAGTCACCTCACCCACCAACCCACTCCATTAAAGTACCCCACTTTTCACCCGCCCTTTTAAAAAACTTTTGTCTATACGCCCAAAACATCGAAGATGTCTGGAAGTGGCAGCCAGCGCGGTTTGGGCAAGGGGAAGGGCAGCAAGGGAATCAGGAGGAGAGGGAGCAGCATTTTGGCAAGCCGCGGGCGCGGGCGCGCCACCATGCACAGTTCCGCAGCAGCAGCAGCAGCGTCAGTGGCTAACATTCCTCCCATAGCCACTGGCCGTGGACGCCTTGGGCGCCGCCCAGCAGGAGCATCTGCAACTCACGCTGCAGAGACACAGCAGCAGCAGCGTGTAGCACCTGCTCCGATTTTCCTCCAGCCGGGTCGGAAACGTCCCATTGAGGAAAAGCATGCAGACACTGTGGTGCAACTCATGACGGAGGATGAGCAGCCCGCCATCAGCTCTGCATCTGAGGCCTCCACCCTCACCACCACCACCCCTGTTCGCAGCAGCCGCCCAGCAGGGTCTGGGGAGGAGGCCAGTTCACCGTCACTCGCCGACCTGTCATTCAGCAGTCTTTTGACCCCAGGCATCATGAGTAAATTGTCTGCTGTTGTTGGCGATCTTGAGGAGGAGATGCTGATGGGCACTTTGGGGGATGAGGGATTGGACAGCAAGACTGTGGCGACAGTCAAGCAGCCCATCCATGCATCAGGAGAGGAGTTTGGGGGGTCCTCATCCCAGCAGGACATGTTTCAGGAGGGGGAGGATGTTGATGACCCGGTGACAGACAGAGACTGGGTGCCACCACCTCCAGGGGATGTCGTCCTCAGCAGCTCTGAGGAGGAGGAGGAGGATGCTCTTGTGGGCCTTGCAAGGAGGCGCATCATTGCAAGCATTGGCAGCAGCAGTAGGCAGGTCCCACAGCCTGCTGGTGTCTCAGGCTCAGCAGCAGCAGCATCTGCCAGTACCACCACCAGCCGCACCCAAGCCCCCCAAGCCCCACCCCCAACCACCACAGGGAGACAGGCAGCAGCGCTTCCATGCCGTAGGGGGATGTTTCTGTCACCAATCTGGCGCTTTTTCACCATGCCCACAGTGTACAGCAAGTACGCCACTTGCAACCACTGTCAGCGGAAGTTGAGCAGAGGTGCAGACCCCTTAAAGTTCTGCACCAGCTCGCTCATCAACCACCTTGCTGCGAAACATTTCCACCAGCATCAGGAGTTCCAGAGGCTGAAGGCATCTGGTGCTGGCAGTGGCACCACACCCATCACTGCACAGCCTTCAGCAGCAGCAGCAACAGCAGCCACCCGCCCTCCTGCTCCTCCAGCAGCACCAGCAGGAGTGCGGAAACGCACTGCTCCTCCCCCCTCTGCAACTCCTGCCGCCGACACTGAGGCCTGTTCTGGCAGCCAGTCCTCAGTGGCCTCCTCCGCTGTGTCTGCTGATTCCCGTGCCAGCAAAAGGCCACGCCAGAGCCTTTTGAGCGAGTCCTTCCAGGGGGTGGTTAGGGCTCTGCCTCCCAGCAGCCGTCGCGTGCGGCAGCTGAACGGCTTGCTGGCACGGGCCATGTGCTCCCAACTCCTGCCGTACACGCTCGTGCAGGAGGGGAGCGACATTCGTGCGCTGCTTGCTTGCGCAGCCCCAGACTGGCAGCTCCCCAGCAGACACTTTTTCTCCCGCAAGGCCATTCCTGCACTGCACCGCTTTGTGATGGCCAATGTGGAGCGAGGGCTGGAGCACGCGGTTGGTGAAAGGGTCCACGTCACCATGGACTCCTGGAGCAGCCGCTTCGGGACAGGCCGCTACCTGTCCTTCACTGTCCACTGGGTCAGCTTGGTGGAAGGGGGTGAGGATGGGAGAGCAGCAGCGGGCACAGCAGCAGCAGCAACACAGTGGGTGGTGCCACCCCGCAGGGTCAGGGGAACTGCAGCAGGTTCCTCCGATCCTCTGCCATCCTCCGGCACACCTGGCCAAACCCCCCGCCTCAGCAGCAGCGTGAAGGCCCGCCACTGCCAAGCGCTGCTGCACTTGGTCAGCCTTGGGAAGACCAAGCTGACGGCAACCCATGTGTTGGCCAAACTCCAGGAGCAGGAGAGGATTTGGCTGACCCCCAGAGGCCTCAGAGTCGGAGAGGTGGTGGCCGACAATGGGGCCAATCTGGTTGCCGCAATAGACAGGGGAAACCTGACCCACATCCCCTGTCTTGCCCACGTGCTGAACCTGGTGGTGCAGAAGTTCTTGCGCACCTACCAGGGGATGGGCGAACTGCTGGAAACGGCAAGGAACGTTGTGCGTCACTTCCGGCGCTCGGCTGCAGCCTGTGCGAGCCTGGAAGACGTGCAAAAGGAGCTGGATCTGCCACGCCATCGGCTGATCCTTGACGTTCCGACTCGCTGGAACTCCACCCTGGCGATGTTGGAGCGTCTGGTTGAACAGAAGCGTGCTGTCAAACAGTACCTTGCCCTGGCCACTGTTTCCGCCGCTCAGAGAAGGGACAAGACCAGCAACATCCCGTCCATCGTCCCCGATGATGACTGGAGGCACATGCAGCAGGTGTGCTTAGTGCTGGCTCCCTTTCTGCAGGCCACTAACATGGTGAGCAGGGACCATGCTATGGTCTGCGAGTGGGTGCCCCTGGTTTGTCTGCTGAACAGGGCCCTCGATGCTTTGCTGGAACAGGGAGCGGCAGCCTTGGACCAGCAGGAGCGGCAAGCAGCTGCACAGTCCACCTCTGAGGGGGAGGAGGAGGAGGACTTGGTGGAGGTCCCTGACCTTGCTGCTGATGAGGGGGAGCAGCACAGTGCAGCTGAGTTGGTGCGGGGGTGGAGAGAGGATGAGGCTGACGAGGCAGAGGAGGAGGATGAGGACAGCAGCACTGCCGTCGATGTGCCAGCAGACGTGGCCCGCCTCTTCCCAATGGCAGCGCACATGCTGACGTGCCTGCGCAGAGACCCCAGGGTGATCCAGATGAAGCAGAGGGAGGACATCTGGATCAGCATGATGTTGGACCCATGCCTCAAGGGGAAGTTGAGCCAGTTCCTGCCGCCTGCAGGAGGAGACCCAGCGCAACAAATAAGGAGCTTGCAGCAGGCCCTTGTTGAGCGCTTGGAGGAAGCCTTCCCCCAGCCTTCCACCCCCACTGTCCAGCAGCCAGCACAGAGGCAGCAGCAGGTGCCTGCATCCAGCAGCAAGCGCCCCACAGACCTGCTGTCTCTCAGCCACGAGCTCTACAGGACTGTAGAGGCTCCGGCAGCAGTGACTAGAGAGGAGGTGCATGCAGCAGCATCCTCCACCGGTCACAGCCAGCGCCTGACCCGCATGGTGGCTGACTACATGGGGTCCTACAGCGGGCTTGACAGCGATGCCCCTGTTGATCCCATGGAGTATTGGGTCAAGCGCCTGGAGATATGGAGCGAGCTGGCGCAGTACGCCCTGGAAGTGCTGTCCTGCCCCCCTTCCAGCGTGCTGTCCGAGCGCTGCTTCAGTGCAGCTGGTGGTGTGGTCACCGAGAAACGCTCACGTCTGTCTCACAAGTCTGTGGACAGACTGATGTTTCTCAAGATGAACCAGGCGTGGGTGGAAGGCGAGTTCCTGGCCCCTGTTGTCGGTGAGAGGGGGACATGAACTGGCTAAGAACCATCGTTAATGTGCCTTACCACCCTTTACCACCTCCTGGCTCCTGCTCACTAAGCCAGCCTGGTTCACTTTGACTATTACGTCGCCTGCAGCCACACATTTTACACCTACAGTGGGCTGCTGTGTACTGCCCTTCTGCTGTCTGTCTGTGTTTCCCACTGCCAGGGTACACAGATTTACCTTCTGCTGCCACTCTGCCACCAGCTATTACGTCAAACAATAGCTATATATCTGTGTAATTTGTTTTACAAACAAAACCAAAAAACCATTAAAAAAAAAAAAAAAAAAAGGTTTAATTTTTCTGAGGTGCCCGGGTTGAAAACTGTGTTGTCCCAGTTGTGTATTGGACACGATGTGGGCTGCACGACCGCTGTCTGGGACCTCCTGTTGTGTTCATTTACGGCCTGGTATCACCGCTAGGTACCAGGGCTATTATGTCACGCTGCCTGCCTGCTGCCACACTCACACTACTCCTCCATTCCTCCTGCTGATGCTGCTGTCTGTCTGTGTTTCCCAACACCAGGGTACACAGATTTACCTTCTGCTGCCACTCTGCCACCAGCTATTACGTCAAACAATAGCTATATCTGTGTAATTGGTTGTAAAACCAAAACTACAAAACCATAAAAAAAAAAAACAAAGGTTTAATTTTTCTGAGGTGCCCGGGTTGAAAACTGTGTTGTCCCAGTTGTGTATTGGACACAATGTGGGCTACACGACCGCTGTCTGGGACCTCCTGCCTGCTGTGATTATTTACAGCCCTGGTATCACCGCTAGGTACCAGGGCTATTATGTCACGCTGCCTGCCTGCTGCCACACTCACACTACTCCTCCATTCCTCCTGCTGATGCTGCTGTCTGTCTGTGTTTCCCAACGCCAGGGTACACAGATTTACCTTCTTCTGCCACTCTGCCACCAGCTATTACGTCAAACAATAGCTGCTCACATTACTCCTCCATTCCTCCTGCTGCTGCTGCTGCTGTCTGTCTGTCTGTGTTTCCCAACGCCAGGGTACACAGATTTACCTTCTGCTGCCACTCTGCCACCAGCTATTACGTCAAAAAATAGCTATATCTGTCTGTGTAATTTGTTGTAAAAACAAAACTACAAAACCATAAAAAAAAAAAAGGTTTAATTTTTCTGAGGTGCCCGGGTTGAAAACTGTGTTGTCCCAGTTGTGTATTGGACACAATGTGGGCTACACGACCGCTGTCTGGGACCTCCTGCCTGCTGTGTTTATTTACAGCCCTGGTATCACCGCTAGGTACCAGGGCTATTATGTCACGCTGCCTGCCTGCTGCCACACTCACACTACTCCTCCATTCCTCCTGCTGATGCTGCTGTCTGTCTGTGTTTCCCAACGCCAGGGTACACAGATTTACCTTCTGCTGCCACTCTGCCACCAGCTATTACGTCAAACAATAGCTGCTCACATTACTCCTCCATTCCTCCTGCTGCTGCTGCTGCTGTCTGTCTGTCTGTGTTTCCCAACGCCAGGGTACACAGATTTACCTTCTGCTGCCACTCTGCCACCAGCTATTACGTCAAAAAATAGCTATATCTGTCTGTGTAATTTGTTGTAAAAACAAAACTACAAAACCATAAAAAAAAAAAAAAAGGTTTAATTTTTCTGAGGTGCCCGGGTTGAAAACTGTGTTGTCCCAGTTGTGTATTGGACACAATGTGGGCTACACGACCGCTGTCTGGGACCTCCTGCCTGCTGTGTTTATTTACAGCCCTGGTATCACCGCTAGGTACCAGGGCTATTATGTCACGCTGCCTGCCTGCTGCCACACTCACACTACTCCTCCATTCCTCCTGCTGATGCTGCTGTCTGTCTGTGTTTCCCAACGCCAGGGTACACAGATTTACCTTCTGCTGCCACTCTGCCACCAGCTATTACGTCAAACAATAGCTGCTCACATTACTCCTCCATTCCTCCTGCTGCTGCTGCTGCTGTTTGTCTGTCTGTGTTTCCCAATGCCAGGGTACACAGATTTACCTTCTGCTGCCACTCTGCCACCAGCTATTACGTCAAAAAATAGCTATATCTGTCTGTGTAATTTGTTGTAAAAACAAAACTACAAAACCATAAAAAAAAAAAAGGTTTAATTTTTCTGAGGTGCCCGGGTTGAAAACTGTGTTGTCCCAGGTGTGTATGGGACACAATGTGGGCTACACGACCGCTGTCTGGGACCTCCTGCCTGCTGTGTTTATTTACAGCCCTGGTATCACCGCTAGGTACCAGGGCTATTATGTCACGCTGCCTGCCTGCTGCCACACTCACACTACTCCTCCATTCCTCCTGCTGATGCTGCTGTCTGTCTGTGTTTCCCAACGCCAGGGTACACAGATTTACCTTCTGCTGCCACTCTGCCACCAGCTATTACGTCAAACAATAGCTGCTCACATTACTCCTCCATTCCTCCTGCTGCTGCTGTCTGTCTGTCTGTGTTTCCCAACGCCAGGGTACACAGATTTAACTTTCTGCTGCCACTCTGCCACCAGCTATTACGTCAAAAAATAGCTATATCTGTCTGTGTAATTTGTTGTAAAAACAAAACTACAAAACCATAAAAAAAAAAAAAGGTTTAATTTTTCTGAGGTGCCCGAGTTGAAAACTGTGTTGTCCCAGTTGTGTATTGGACACAATGTGGGCTGCACGACCGCTGTCTGGGACCTCCTGCCTGCTGTGTTTATTTACAGCCCTGGTATCACCGCTAGGTACCAGGGCTATTATGTCACGCTGCCTGCCTCATTGACTGCCTGCTGCCACACACTCATCCTCCTCCTCCTGCTGCTGAATTTACCTCCTGCTGTCTGTGTGTTTCCACTGCCAGGGAGCACATACAATGGCGCTTCCAACATGCGTGCGCCACCAGCTATTTGTTACGCTCAAAAATAGCTGCATTTCTTTAAAAAAAAAATTTGAAAAGAGAAATAAGTGAAGAAGAAGACGATACAGAAGAAGATGAAGAAGATGAAGAAGAAGAAGATGAAGAAGAAGAAGAAGAAGATGAAGAAGAACAAGAAGAAGAAGAAGAAGAAGGAGAAGAAGATGAAGATGAAGAAGAAGAAGATGAAGAAGAAGAAGATGAAGAAGATGAAGAAGATGAAGATGAAGAAGATGAAGAAGAAGAAGATGAAGAAGAAGAAGATGAAGAAGAAGAAGATGAAGATGATGAAGAAGAAGAAGATGAAGATGATGAAGAAGAAGAAGATGAAGAAGATGAAGATGAAGAAGATGAAGAAGATGAAGAAGAAGAATATGATGAAGAAGAAGAAGAAGATGAAGAAGATGCAGAAGAAGAAGATGAAGATGATGAAGAAGAAGAAGATGAAGAAGAAGATGAAGATGATGAAGATGATGAAGAAGAAGAAGATGAAGAAGATGAAGAAGATGAAGATGAAGAAGATGAAGAAGAAGAAGATGATGAAGAAGAAGATGAAGATGAAGAAGAAGAAGAAGATGAAGAAGATGAAGAAGAAGAAGAAGATGAAGAAGTTGAAGATGAAGAAGATGAAGAAGAAGAAGAAGAAGAAGATGAAGAAGATGAAGAAGAAGATGAAGAAGAAGATGAAGAAGATGAAGAAAAAGAAGATGAAGAAGAAGAAGATGATGATGAAGAAGATGAAGAAGAAGAAGACAATATAAAAGAAGAAGAAGATATAGAAGAAGATATAGAAGAAGAAGATATAGAAGAAGAAGATATAGAAGAAGAAGAAGAAGAAGAAGATATAGAAGATAAAGAAGAAGAAGAAGAAGTATATACAGTACTGAACAAATTTCTGGACACAACTTCTCTTTTCAACTTTTTTTTTTTAAAGGAACATCCCCACATAATCACTTGCTGTTGTTACTTGGAAAAAAAGAGGTTTCTTGCATCATTCACCCTCAAAACAAGTGTTGGAAGCTATTTAAGGCCATTTCGAATAGTCAGCTCGAATAATGAGCTCGAATACCGACTCGAATAGTGAGCTCGAATTCCGAGGTCGAATCGAATAGTAAAAATTATTCGACTCGAATATTCGACTGATCTCGAATAATTTACTATTCGAATTCGACCTAACTCGAATTTTGAAATGGGGTATTTGAGCACCACTAATTACAAACATATTTGTTTGCAACACCAAAATATAAAATAAAATAATACCTTATAAGACACACTTGAATCTTCATCTAGTAATTCTGAAACATTATTGTACATGCGGTCTTGTTTAGTAACATAAAAATGCTTTTTGTTTTGTTTTAGGAATTGGAGAAAAGTGCGGTTCACCACCAGTAGTGCAGAATGGGGACATCAAAGGATTAAGAAAACTAAACTATGATTCAGGTTCTTCTGTAGAATATCAATGTGCAAACTTATATATACTTGAGGGGAATAACAGAATTAAATGTGAAGATGGAGAATGGGAAAAGGCACCAATCTGTCGAGGTATTGTCATGGCTGAGGTTTTTATACATATGCCCCCCTTACATTCCCTCATATTTTCTATGGCAATATGATAGAAGCTAATATACTTGCCATACTTTTCAACAGGTCATGTAAACTTACAATGATTTAATTTCCAAATGCATAATAATAAGGAACATAAACTGCATATAGCAGAATGATTTGTTAAAATGTATGTCCCACATCATGTGTCATAGCCACTAGAACTAAGCTTAAAAGACCACTATCGTGGAAAACAAAGTACAGTAACTGTAAAAAGTACATTTCTCCCAGAGTAAAATGTGCTATAACTTTTCTCCCATGTTGCTGTCAATGACAGTAGTTAGTAGAAATCTGACAGAACTGACATGTTTTGGACTAGCCCATCTTCTCATTGGTAATTCTAAAGGTTTTCTTTATTTTCAAATTCACTTAGTGAATGGCAGTTACCCAGTCTAACTGCCAGATTGGGTAATAACATCACTGGGAATTTGTGGTTTTGTCATTACTGAAATTGATTGTATCACATAATATAGACATTTTCCTAGAAGTCATATCTCTCCCAAACATGAGCTGTGACATCACACTTATATCACTTGATGTAATTAATGCCAGTAATGCCAGGACAAAGAATCCTCCATAATAATCTCCCTGTGTTGCTGCGTCCAGCTGTCCCTGTGTCCCTGTTATTTGATACTGCGCATGTGCACAGTATGGACAGCTGGACAGGACCAGGGAGCTGGGTGGGCGAGCGAAGCGGTAGGGTGCATGCGCACGCCTGGCGGGTGCGGGCGAGCGAATGCGCACTGGCGGCAGTAGAAGAAAAAAGACCTAGAGCCCTTTTTTAAACGGCTTGGGTCTACTAGTTTACAATAACATGTAAAATGCACATGTTAGAATCGATATGTTTTGCAGTATACATAGTTTGATTGGGCCCCAAGGGCCTGAGCCCACTAACACAGTTGTGTCTGCGTCTGTCCACTTTTTAGCATCTGCAACATCAGGGGAGCCTCTAGCCATTTTTTCACTCAAAAAAATAATCGTAATGTGGCAGCCTTTCACCAGAAAATAATCGTAATGTGGCCATGCTTCACCAGAAAATAATTGTAATGCGGCAGCGTTTCATCAGAAATTAAACTTATTGCGGCAGCGGTTCACCAGAAAGTACACATAACTGCAGCAGCGTTTCACCAGAAAATACGCAATTGGTATATACAGGTATATTTCCCCTCCTTATTTTCAATTGCACAGTATTTTTCATATATGTAGGAGTCTTCCCATACCCTTTTAATGCATTTGAATGCTGAACATGTTCTCCACACCAGAAAACAAAACAGAATTTTCCACCCATGTATGACTTTTATGAGTTTGGGATTCAGTTTCCAAATTAACCTGTACACTAAGACCAATTCAGGAAAATGGCTGTTGATTCAAACGCTACCTTTGATCTTATATTAAAGCGGAATATAACCCTACATTTCAACTTTGCTCTAAAATATTATTTACAGCATATTATATGCAAAAAGCATTTTTTTTTACTAGACCAGCATTGGAAGGGTTAAACACAGAGGTTTAAAGTTCCGTGGAGAGATATGCAGAAGTTCAGATAGATACATTCTATTTAGTTGAATGTATCTATTGATAAATGTTACACACTCTTTGGCTGTCCTCCAAGCTCCTTCTCAGTCAGAAAGATGAGTCACGTGCCACACTTAGATACATTTATGTAAACAAAATGTATCTATTTCAGCTTCGGATGCGTCTGCAGAAATCTCCAGGAACTTTAAAGCCCTGTGTAACCCTTCCAATGCTGGTCTAGTAAAAAAAAAAAAACTGCTGGTTGCATATAATATACTGTAAATAATGTTTTAGAGCAAAGTTGAAATGCAGGGTTATATTCCGCTTTAACTCTTTAGTTATCACTCTCTAACACCTTCCAGCTTCAATTACACACCTTGCCTACCAAGATTTTATAGAAGCTTCTGCTTATATTGAAACCTGCTAAAAGGTATTTTAGATCTTTTACCAAATACTATTATATTTATTTATTTATAGATTCTTTATTTATATATTCAAGGTACAAATTTCCCATATCTTCTTCTTACACAAAATATTAAGAACATAACACTTTTAACAAGATCATTAATGCAGTGCAGGGACCAATTGGTTAGGACCACAGGTACCTATTAACAGCGCAGGAACCCTAAGTCCTTTATCTGTACACTGAGTTATTATCAGACAAACACCCATCAGTATGATATCTTCAAATCAAAGTATATGCAACTAGAGAGAATAATTACTCATACTCTCCCTGCTGTCCGCATCCACATTTTTTTTTATAAACCTAATTTTTCAGTTCCCAATCCACAAAGTTTTAAGACTCTACATACCCATTTCAATACCTACTACCCCAACCTATTCTCTACCACTAACTTTCCCGCAGACTAATCCCGTTACCGATACCCTTAACAATAGCCTTCCTATTGATACACCTAAGGTTACACTAAGGGCCCTTTTACACATTCTGATGCATTGTATTTTAATGCATTTTAACTTTCCATAGCAGTACATTGTGAAAAAAACTTCCGTTTTTCAGTGTATGATGTGAAAGAGGCCATAGGGAAACATGGACACTGAACATCAGTTGTTCTTTCAGTTATATTTGACAGCAACTGATACAGTATAAAAGGACCCTCTCCTACTGATTTGCCAAATACTAACCTTCCTACCAATATGCTTAACCCAAAGTAAAATAGGTGCTGCTTAACCATCAGGAGAATTTCCATTGGACTGTGAAAGGATGAATGAGGAGCCACGGTGGCACATTTAAACATTTTTTACGGGGCTTTCACTATACTTTAGTATAGTGAATGCCATTGGAGGGGAGCAACATGTGTGGCAGGTCCACAGAGGTTGAGCGAGGATCTTTAATCAAGATCTTAGACAATATTCATGTGGGGCAATTTCCAAAGATATTGGTGCTGGATCCCCAAAAGTGAGGGGAAAAAAGTTAGTGTGTCTTATATACCAAATGTGCATCCAACCCAGTCAAGATGGTGCTACAGTCCGCAGCCATGACCACATGGCTCCGCGTTCTTTCAACATTCCCACCCCCTCATCCCATCTACTTGCCTTTTTAGTGTAGCTAGTGTAGATATCAGTGTATTTAATGTAGATGTCAGTGTAGTGAGTGTAGCTGGGAATGTAGTGAGTGTACTAGCACAGAGTTTAGTTGTAAGTGTAGCTCTGTGTGTTGTGAGTGTAGCTGAAGGGGGCGGCAGGGGTTAGTGTGGCTGGGCAGTGAAAGATAGATAGAGACAGTTGAAGGGGGAGGGGAGAGAAGGTACATAAGACACCCCTGCACCATTAATACACCAAGTTTAGTATTTTTGTTCCCCTGATTTTTGCCCTCTAAACCTAGGTGTATCGTGTAGTCCAGAGCGTCTTATAGTCCGAAAAATACAGTATTTATTGTGTTTCTGATTGTGTTATTTATCTTTAACAGTTTGTTGAATGGGTAAGGGATAAATTAGAACCCCTAAACCCATTTCACTGGGGTGGGGATTTCAGTTTTTTTTTTTGTTAAAACATCACTGCTTTTGCTGGGGATATACCATATTTAAAGCTGCAATACCAATGGGTAGATACATTTGTCATTTAATTGCATTTGAAAAACATTTTTAGTATTGTAACTTTCAAATGGATTTTCTCAAAAATTACAATGCCTTTTTGATTTTTTTTTTCAATTGTCACCACTTTTCTCCCCAACATGCCTAGTAAATGTGATGATTTTATCATGTATGGGAGCTTTGCTATTAACCGCTAAAGTCTGTGCCATTTACTTCAATGCAATTTTACAGAAAATGTCAAATCAGCTGGCAATTCTGCAAGAAAGTTCAGCAATTGATATTAGCCTGTTTTCTGAGTCTGAACTTTAAAAAAATTTGCCTGCTCATTCTTAGTGCTAAAGGGAATGTCCAAGCAATAAAAAAAACAAATCCACTTACCTGGGGCTTCCTCCAGCCCCTGGCTGACATCCTGTGCCCTCGCCGCAGCTCAAGTGGCTCTCGGTGTCCTGCGCTGCAGAAGCCGACCTTGCCAGGTCGGCTTCCTGGTCGGTTTCTTGTGTGCTCCACGTGCGGGTCACATGGTCCGGCCGAAGCCCCAGGCAGGGTCGGACTGGGGCACTGGGGGCCCAACAAAGAAATTTCAACCTGGGCCCCACACATCCCATGATTGCGGTGAAAAAAGGGCGTGACCATGCACCGGAAGGTGGGCATGGTCATGATGTATTATGGACAGGGCCAAATGTACATGATCTTAGCAGCATTGTAATTCAGAGAGACTGCTGCCCAGTAAAACTTTGCATAGAGTCCCCTCCTTCAATATAAAGTAATATCCTACTTTGCAAAGGTTGCGACCGCAGAGGTTGCAACCGCATCGGGGCCCTTGGGCCAATAGGGCCCTGAAGGGCCCTCCCTTAACTACAGTATTACCTCTCTATTGGTCCTGTGCTCATAATCATCACTTCTATAGATACTTTGAACAGTGGTAATCATTAACAAGCTGTTCCCCATCCCCTTCTTGCACCTCTGACACTGTAGTTGCCATTGGCGGGTTTTGGTGCGCCATATCAATTGTTATGTATAGAGTGATTGGGGGGCCCCATATAAAACTTGCATCGGGGCCCGCAGCTCAGTGCTGTAATCACTCATACTGAGAGCCACTGCTCTCAGTATGAGTGATTACAGCACTGAGAAGAGAATTTTTGTGCTGCAGGCAGCAATTGAAACTCTGTCAGACAAGGAGGGGGGCCCACCAGAGACCTGGAGGTGGGGCCCACCACCGAGGGAAAAAACTGTACTACTGTGGCCCAGTCTGACCCTGGCCCCAGGTAAGTGGATTTGTTGGTTTTTTTTTTTTTTTATTGCTTGGATATTTCCTAGTACTAAGCCTGCCAATTTCTTAATACAATAAATAAATTATGAGCCCCACTGAAAGACAGTTAGTGACACAACTTTACAGTATATACTCTGTAAAATAATTGTGAAAGATGTTGGCATTATATAAATACTAAAAAATAATAAAAGTATATTTTCTAGTGTTACATTTCTGATGATATTTGAAATATCCATGTCTTTGCACGTAACTGTACACAGGAGCTGAACCTATGCAATGATCAAATAGCTTAGAGTTCAGAAGTTAAAAAATATAGCAAAATCAATCGACTGAAAAGACTTTGTAGAATTGTAACAATGAGCTTACAAAACTTTTTTTTTTTCTTTTCACTTTTAAGCTTTATTGAAAGATAATAAAATGCAACATACAAAAAACTGCTCATAATAGATTGGACATAGGCGATCAAAGAATAAGAAGCATAACACAATCTTATATATAGTAATCTAGCATAAGAGGAGGTATAACAAAGAGCGTAATGTTCACAGGATTAGTCAGAAAGAACCATATATAGCACAATCGCAGGAAGTGAATGACACGGTTCCTCATATTGCCATTATAGCTTAAATCCTCTGCATCATAGACTTATATTCTTGTGTGTTACGAAAGTCGTACCATAAAGCCAAGTTTTGATATACAGTGGCTTGCAAAAGTATTCGGCCCCCTTGAAGTTTTTCACATTTTGTCATATTACTGCCACAAACATGAATCAATTTTATCGGAATTCCACGTGATAGACCAATACAAAGTGCTGTACACATGAGAAGTGGAACGAAAATCATACATGATTCCAGACATTTTTTACAAATAAATAACTGCAAAGTGGGGTGTGCGTAATTATTCAGCCCCCTGAGTCAATACTTTGTAGAACCACCTTTTGCTGCAATTACAGCTGCCAGTCTTTTAGGGTATGTCTCTACCAGCTTTGCACATCTACAGACTGAAATCCTTGCCCATTCTTCTTTGCAAAACAGCTCCAGCTCAGTCAGATTAGATGGACAGCGTTTGTGAACAGCAGTTTTCAGATCTTGCCACAGATTCTCAATTGGATATAGATCTGGACTTTGGCTGGGCCATTCTAACACATGGATATATTTTCTTTTAAACCATTCCATTGTTGCCCTGGCTTTAAGTTTAGGGTCGTTGTCCTGCTGGAAGGTGAACCTCCACCCCAGTCTCAAGTCTTTTGCAAACTCCAAGAGGTTTTCTTCCAAGATTACCCTGTATTTGGCTCCATCCATCTTCCCATCAACTCTGACCAGCTTCCCTGTCCCTGCTGAAGAGAAGCACCCCCAGAGCATGATGCTGCCACCACCATATTTACCAGTGGGGATGGTGTGTTCAGAGTGATGTGTAGTGTTCATTTTTCGCCACACATAGCGTTTTGCATTTTGGCCAAAAAGTTCCATTTTGGTCTCATCTGACCAGAGAGCCTTCTTCCACATGTTTGCTGTGTCCACCACATGGCTTGTGGCAAACTGCAAATGGGACTTCTTATGCTTTTCTGTTAACAATGGCTTTCTTCTTGCCACTCTTCCATAAGGGCCCTTTTCCACTAGCAATCGCTAGCGTTCACGCTGAACGCTAGCGATTGCTGAATCGCAATTAGCGGCGATTCCCCGACGTTCGCGGCCGCGATTTTGCTATGCTATGCACTGCATAGCAAAATCGCGGCAAAAGTCGCTCCGCGGCGCGATCGCGATCAAGTAAAAAACGAATCGCGGTAGTGGAAATTACCTACCGCGATTCCTATGTTAAAAAGCAAACCGTAGCGATTGTAAAATCGCTAGCGGTTTGCGTTTTTGCGATTCAGCGCTTGCGCGGTTTGCGTTTTTGCGCTGGTGGAAAAGGGCCCTAAAGGCCAACTTTGTGCAGTCCACGACTAATAGTTGTCCTATGGACAGATTCCCCCACCTGAGCTGTAGATCTCTGCAGGTCGTCCAGAGTCACCATGGGCCTCTTGACTGCATTTCTGATCAGTGCTCTACTTGTTTGCCCTGTGAGTTTAGGTGGACGGCCTTGTCTTGGTAGGGTTACAGTTGTGCCATACTCCTTCCATTTCTGAATGGTTGCTTGAACAGTGCTCCGTGGGATGTTCAAGGCTTTGGAAATGTTTTTGTAGCTTAAACCTGCTTTAAATTTCTCAATAACATTATCCCTGACCTGTCTGGTGTGTTCTTTGGACTTCATGGTGTTCTTGCTCCCAATATTCTCTTAGACAACCTCCGAGGCTGTCACAGAGCAGCTGTATTTGTACTGACATTAGATTACACACAGGTGCACTCTATTTAGTCATTAGCACTCATCAGGCAATGTCTATGGGCAACTGACTGCACTCAGACCAAAAGGGGCTGAATAATTACGCACACCCCACTTTGCAGTTATTTATTTGTAAAAAAAAAAATGGAATCATGTATGATTTTCAATGTTCAAATATATCTGCTGCGCTCACCAGACTCTGTACCTGCAATTTTTAGTCCACAGTCCACAAAACTATTTTATATCTTACAAAAAGTCCTCAAAGTTCCATTCAGGTAATTTCATCCACCTTTAGGATCACTGCTAGAGGTTCACTGAGAAAATACAGTTGATTTCACCACTCCTAGAAAAATACAGAAATTCTCCACATAGGGTGATAACGTTCAGAATCAGTAATATACAGCACACCACCCAAAAGTGCTCCAGTGAATTGTGAAGGCTGGTGTCATCAATTCATAGACCCCCACCCCTTCTCCTTATATGCTCACCGAATTCAGACCACCTCAATAAATGGTGGATCTTAGGCAGTGCTCATATCCATATGTACATAATAGGGGTCCTGCAAGAAAAACAATTCTCGACATAGGGTAATACTGTCCATATAAGAAAAATTATATATACTCCTCATTGGTGTCACTCTGTGTAAAACGTGCTCTCATTCCATGCTGTGAAGGTCCCACTCCCTGCACAACAATATGCTCACCAGATGGAGCCCACCTCTACAGACAGGTGGAAACTGCACTCAGTAATGCCTTGCGAACAAAATTTTCTCACTCCTGTTCATAAAATCTTAACCTCCCCTGAGGTCTTTTATTCCAGTAAACAGATAAAAGAAAACATAGCGTAAAACTGTAAATGTTTGCCTCTGGGCGTAACATTTTTTGGAAATCACTGCAGCGACCCCAGCGGCTGGCAGTAGATTTATTATATAGGAATTGTGTAGACTGTGGCGCAATAATCAAGCAATATACCATGTATGATTTTCATTCCACTACGTGAAGTACAGCACTTTGTATTTCATGTGAAATTCCAATAAAATTGATTCATGTTTGTGGCAGTAATATGACAAAATGTGGAAAACTGCAAGGGGGCCGAATACTTTTGCAAGGCACTGTATGTATCTACTCTATCTTGGGCTGTAAGAACAATCTTCTCCATGTCTGCAACACGGTTAACTCTATTCCACCATTGGGAAATTGAAGGGGGGTTCTCTGATTTCCAGAGGCATGGGATTATTGCTTTTAGCTGCATTAATCAAATGTATCAGTATACATCTTTTATAGGATTTGAAAGAGAAAGGGATTTCGTGAAGAAGATACATTTCTGGGGTGAAAGGGATATCAATGGAGGAGATTTTCTCCGCCCAAAAGTGAACCTTTTGCTAAAAATTTAGTATTTTGGTGCAAATTTAAAAGATGTGGAAGAGGTCACCCCCTGTATTCCCACATCTCCAGCACTTGTCATTGTCAGAAAGGCCCATTTTCTGCAATTTTGCAGGAGTATTATACCAATGAGAGATAATTTTATAATTTAACTCTTGAGTGCTGACGTTAATTGAGCCTTTATGATAATTTGTCAGGATGCGGTCCCATTGCTCCTCTGAGATTTTACCCTAGGGCCTGGTCCCATTTGTCTTGGTATGGGAGTCTGTCAGGGACTTTTAGGTAGAGAAGAGCTTTATACATCCATAACACAGAGTGTCGGTGTGGAAGATGAGAGGACACTTTGATTTCAAAGTCTGTCAGTTTTCTGGAAAGGCTACATTTCTTAGAAGATGAATTAATGAAGCTTTTTAATTGTAAGTAAGCCCACTGGGGACAAGATTTTCCTTCATTAAAAATGGTCAAGTTTTCGATAGGAGTAGGTATGCCCCTCCTGGACACTTCTCTGAGTCTAATATCCCTGGATTTCAGACCTTTTAAAAAGGCCTTCTCAGGGCCTGGCGGAAATTCAGGGTTTTCAATGATTGGTGTTAGAGGGCATGGAGCACTAGACAGGTTGCCTCTGGATGTAAACTGACGAAAAATTGTTAGAGTGGATTGTATCAGAGGATTGGACTTTAGTAGAATAGATAGGCAGGCTTGAGGAAGCCCAGGTATCTTATTTAATGGAAAATCAGAAAAGGCCTGCTCCACCTGAATCCACCTTTGTTAGAGGCTGGGAAGCACCATTCTAGTATTCTGCTTAAGACAGCAGCCTGGTGATATTTATATATATTTGGAAGACCAAGTCCTCCTTCAACTTTATCAAGTGCAAGTAGTGAATGTTTAAGTCTGGCTGGACGTTTGTCCCAAATAAACCTGTTAATGGAGGCTTTCAGGGAGGCAAAATGTTTAGGAGAGAGGAAGACAGATACTGTTTGGCTCACATATAAAATGTGAGGTAATACGTTCATCATTATGGATGGAATGCGTCTGAACCAAGACAAGCGTGGGAGTGAGGTCCACTTCTGGATATCAGCTATTATATTTTTAATAATTGGGAGAAAATTTAAATCAATTAGCTGTGATAGATGGATGGGTATCGGAATGCTTAAGTAACGAAGTGATGTTTTGGCCCATTGAAAGGGGAAGACTGATTTCAGATGTTCGCATGTCGCGGGGGGGGGAGCAAAATATTTATAGCTGAGGACTTGGCCAAATTGATTTTATAGTTGGACAGTAGTCCAATTAGTTCTTTTTTCCCATCAAGTTAGGTTAGGTTATGTTGGGAGAGGGTAAAAAAAATAAGAGGTTGTCTGCAAATGCGGACACCTTGTGCTCTGTATCACCCATACATATGCCCTTGATGTTTACATCTTCTCTGATCCAATTGAGGATGGTTCCAGTACAACTATAAAGATTAATGGTGACAGGGGGCATCCTTGTTGGGTGCCCTTTGCAAGTTGGAAAGAGTCTGACAAGAAGCCATTCACTTTGATTTTTGCAGTGGGGTTGGAATATAGTAAGGAGATCCAGTTGAGCATCTGACTCCCCAACGACATATGTCTCAGTGAGGCCATAAGAAAATCCCATGCAACTCTATCAAAAGCCTTCTCAGCATCCATGGAGAGAAAAAATCCCTCCACCGAATGGCGAGTTAGCCGTGTGTGTATGCCTATAGCCCGCATCGTCCCATCTCTCGCCTCTCTGCCAGGTAGAAAACCAACCTGGTCTGGGTGAATTCTGGATTCTAGGATAGGCAGTAGTCTTGTGGCCAAAATGTTAGCAAAGATTTTTAAATCGTGTTTAGGAGAGAGATGGGACGATAACTGGCACAGGACTGGGGGTCTTTTTTCTGGTTTCTGGATTACCGTTATGTGTGCTTCTAAGAGTTGCTTCGATGGGGTTGTTAGGTCAGAGACATTGTTAAAAGCATCTATAAAAGGAGAGCACAAGATGTACGCTTATAGTTTATAATATTGGGCCGTAAGGCCATCTGGGCCTGGGCTCTTATTTGGTCGTAGTTCTTTTACAGCCAAATGGAATTCTTCCTCAGTGATAGAAACATTAAGATTGTCTCTCTCTTTATTGTCCATTGCCGTTAGGCCATATTTTTCCAAGAATTGAGTAATTGCTTGTTTTCTTGAGGGAAAGGTTCCCTTACCTAACAGAGGAGTCTGCAGGTTGTATAAAGCACGATAATATTTGCGGAATTCTTCCACTATTTCATGGATGGTGTGCTTTTTTTTCCTGCTTTGAGTTAATGATGGATTTAACATGAGTTTTAACCATTTTTTCTCTAAGGGCTTTGGCAAGAAGCTTGCCACTTTTATTGGCATGTTGATAAACTCCCTCCAACCCCCGACCCACAGGTCATATCAAAAGTCCAGATAAAACACACCACAGCTAAGAAGACTATGTGGAAAAATGGAGGAGTGAAATAAAACAGTCACAAAAGCTAACCATATACCAGTCTCTACAAAGAGAATATAAAATGGCTCCATACCTGGAAAAGCTGCAAAACTCTCAAGAGAGGAAAATCCTGAGTGTCTACAGATTGAGTTCTCACAACCTCGAAATAGAGTCTGGGAGACACAGACAGACGTACAAACCCAGGGAGGAGAGACTATGCCAACACTGTGAGCAGAAGACCCTTGAGGATGAAAGCCACTTCCTACTGCACTGCCACAAATATACTGCAACCAGGGGCATTTACTTTAAGAAATTGTTGGAACTATTCCCAGACTTTCACACACTAGAAGATGAGAGAAAAACATATATCCTTGTGAAGGTTAGCAGAGATACCGCCACCGCAAGCGGCAGCAGGGCGGCGGTTTCTGCGTCTCAGCCGGCGGTTTCCACCGCACAGTCAGTCTGTGACATCTTCCCTCAGGGCAGCAGGGATACCGCTGCCACGGCCGGCGGCACAGTGGCGGTTCCCGCTACTCAGCCGGCATCTACTAATCTTCTTGCCAACACGGATATTGCACGCAGCCTCTCTGACACTCAGAGGCTGAGGCTTACGCACGCGCGGGCCAAGCGACAGGACCTTTATGCTAGTAGAAGGGCTGTCAGCTGACCCAGCCGGTCAGCTGACTCCTTCCGCCCTCCTGATTGGTTGAATGACTGGGGCGGAGCTGAGGAGCTCTCCTGGTACATATAGGACCTGTATGCCAGTTGTTCCCTGTCTGCTGTTGCGAATACTATATGTGCTAGCTCTCAGACCTTAGCTAGATCCGACAGTGTGCCAGAACCGGCTGGAGCTGGGAATCCACACTGAGTCAGATTCTTGATAGCTTAAAGTACTAATTGCATTGTTTATCTGTTATGACCTCTTGCTTGCCTGACTACGCTCTAGTCTTCTGATTCTGTACCTTGCCTTTCTGATCTCGTTGCCGAACTATTGCCTGTTGCACTTTACACTGATCCTGTCTCTTGATTCTGTACTGTCTCTGTCCGTGAGTTGCCGAACCTGCCTGTCTGACTACGCTACCCTCACCTCTAGGTTTCTAGCCTGAGGGGTTCTAGTATTCCCGCTCCTCGGAAATACTGTGCTGCATTAAGGTCTGAATCACCCATTCCCATCTAGGGGTGTTCAGCCTTAAACCAAGGTCTCCTAGTCTTGGTGACTCTCGGTAGCAGTATTGTTGATCACCTCATTCCACCTGATGATCTCACTACTTGGCAGATTAGGATCTTATTGTCTACTGATCCTTGGCTGCAGTAGTGTCTGTGGCTCATTTTTTCTTGCTGGGACTCCTGCTCCTCAGGAGATCCTAATCTGTTCTACGTGTGTTCATTGTTACTGTTGCACCAAGCACTCACACATTAGGTGTCCAGAGGTTAGTTCATACCCGCATTATTGGTGATTCTGCAGATCATCCATAATCGGGTATATCTGTATTTTTGGCGATTCTGCAGATCGCCAACAAGCAGATTCTCTCTGTGAGCTGACACCATTCGTTACAATCCTACTGGAAGAAGAGGAATCCACAGTGACAATCACTGCACACTATGTCACAGCATGCCACAGACTGAGAGGAGCATAACGGAACTGTAAACCTAAAAAATGTCCACAGACTGCTTAGCCATTGTCCCCCTACCCCACCCCCTCCCATGTCCCCTATTTCCCCTTGCTTTAGCAATACCTGTAATGAATCTGGGGATTTTATCTGATTGCCATCTGGAGTCGGGAAGGAATTTTTCCCTTTAGGGGCTAATTGGACCATGCCTTGTAAGGGTTTTTTCGCCTTCCTCTGGATCAACAGGGATATGTGAGGGAGCAGGCTGGTGTTGTGCTTTATACTGGTTGAACTCGATGGACATATGTCTTTTTTCAACCAAAATAACTATGTAACTATGTAACTATGTAACTATGTAATCTTGGTCATGCCAATAAAGCTATCTTTGATTTGATTTGATAAAAGGTACCATTGGCAAGTAAGAACTTTCGTCTAACCCCACCGATAGGAGAGAGAGATGGATAGCTGAGATCTCAGAGTGGTTAACTCCTCCAGTGTCTTGTCCAGCAAAGACTTTTATTGCTGGTTTTCTAATGTGCGAATATGCATGTACAAATGGTCAATTGCAGCCTGTCTTTCCCTCTTAGCCTTACACTCCCATGCGAATTAGATGTCCCCTAATAGAGGGTTTATGTGTTTCCCAGACTAGAAGGTCTGATTGTTCTCCATTTTTGTTTGATTGAAAAAATTCAGAGATGTGCCTCTCTAGCAACTCCGCATTGTTTTTATCTGCTAACAGGAAGGGGTTCAATCTCCAGCAGAAAGAGCCAGGTAGGAGAAGACATAGGTGGTTTAACTGAAAGAAAAAACGGAGCATGGTCTGCTAGAGACTGGACCCCTATTGATGCTTGAGTAAGGAACAGATAGTCCAGCCTGGAGTATTTTTTGTAAGCGGCTGAAAAGAAGGAGTAATCCCTGTCTTTAGGGTGCATTAGTCTCCAGGGTCCATATGCAATTCACTTTTTCACCTGAGTTTTCTCCCAGGAGATACTTTTTCATCTTATGTTTACAATAACTTTTTAGCCCTCTGCAATTGAAATGATACTAAAAAGTAGGTAAACAAGTCCTGTCAAAATAATACAGAGTATTTTCTTGCTTGCTGGTGGCTTAAAATGCATTTTATTGATAAAGTGCGAAAATATCACCTAGGAGAAAACTTTGGAGAAAAAGTCAATTGCATATGGCCCAGATGTCTACCAAGGACAATCTGTCAAGTTGTTACTTAATTTTTTTGAGGTCTTTGTACCTCATATAGAGGAAGACCCATTTGATGTGTCCAGGAGGGGATTCAGTGGTAAGTTTAAGTCACCTCCTAAAATCAGCATGCCTTTGTAGAAAGGAAGGAGAGAATCTACCACTTCCTTAAAAGAACTGACTTGATTGCTATTTGGGCTGCAAATGGATGCCAGCATCACATCTCTGTCATTAATTTTACCCTGTAGGAAAATATACCTACCCTCTGGACCATTTAATTGAGATACTAACTGAAACTGGATAGAGCGGTGGATTAGAATTGATACACCTTCAGCTTTATGTAGAGGGGAGGGTGCATGAAAATGAGTCGGGTAGAATCTGTCATAGAACTTAGGGACCGCATCCTGACAAAAATGAGTTTCCTGAAAAAAGGCAAATGTTGCATGTTCTCGTTGTATAAAAGCTAAAAATGTAGACCCCTTCTCAGGAATGTTGAGACCGTTAGCATTACATGATACTACTTTCCATGGGGTGGAGGGGGGACCTGGGCAAGTGGCATTTTGCAAGAGGTATAGTGAAAATACCATATAAGCAGGGCAAATATAATCTTAAACATATAATGAAGGGCAGGTGTTTCAGGTGACTAGCTCAAAATTAGAAAAAAGAAGAAAAAAGCTTGCAGAGGCCTCACCAATCCATACAAAAAATGCAAAACTTTATTTGGAAACCAACAACCACAGCATCCCAAAATCTAAAAACAATTCCTTAAAAAATTGGAGTCCCCGGAGTTCCCCACATCACCCTCACATACACGAATCCATTCACACAGACCTAACAGTGCTTATTGATTTTCCGCTGCAGCGTATAGGCTAGCTTAATAGACTGAATGCCAGTGCATCTGCTGAGCTATCTATATGTATATATATATATATATACTAGAAAGTCCTGTATATTCCAGGAGAGTTACAGTTCAAGCAGCAAATTTGAGTGCACTCAAAAAAAGAGGAGAAAAAAGACAAGACAAGACAAGACAAATAACATTTATATTGCGCTTTTCTCCTTGCGGACTCAAAGCGCCAGAGCAGAGCAGCAGCCACTAGGGCGCACTCTATTGGCAGTAGCAGTGTAAGTGAGACTTGCCAAAGGTCTCCTACTGAATTAGTGCTGGCTTACTGAACAGAACAGGCAGAGCCGAGATTCGAACCCAGGTCTCCTGTGTCAGAGGCAGAGCCCTTAACCATTACACCATAAGCCAAAGAGAAGGGCCCATATCAAAACGATGTAGCTACTTCAATTAGTCCCATAAGATACACTTCTCACATTGGCATGCTAATCCAGCACATCGCCTTTTCACAGAAAAATACTTGCACTTCCAGGCATCAGTTTCATAATCAGTTCAAAGCAGGTTGGCTTAATAGCCACAATGCCAATTGATAGGAAAGCAGTTCATATATTTGTTATAAAAGCTCAGTCATGGAGCCTTAGCTACAGAGCACTTAAACAGAAGGCAGATGCCAGGCTTAACTTACGTCGTCCTGCGGGTCCCCCACACTCCGCAGTCCGCGCATCTCCGGCAGGTTTTTCCGCCTTTCTCCTTTGAGCTACCGCTGCAGTGGTTTGTCAGGGCAGCACACGTGGTCCTGGCTGAAGATGCGCATGATTAACCCGCTCACAGCCTCGCGTAGTAGCGGGGATCCAGCGCGCAGAACGCTTGGAGTGGTGGAAGAGGTCAATCAACGGGGACTCCTCCCACTTACATGTTTCACCCAATGGGCTTCCTCAGAGTGACGTCAGGGGGGGTGGCTGGGTGCCTCCCATGGTCTTTTATATACAGTCCAGCATCATGTGACATGACCTGAGCAGCCATCTTTGTTACTGGATCCACACTTGGATTTTCCCCACTTTTTAGAGTTGCATTGATATTTCCATAGCATGGATTGAATGTAAGCATATAGAGGATTGCACAAATTAAAACCTCGATAAACGCAGGTCCGCACTGGGCATCTGATAGGAGTATAACATATAGCAGAAGGTATGTAACTATCACTAGCCTTCACACACACTTGCCTGCCACTTTAAACCTCTGGAGGCAATTGCTCACAATTGCCTCCAGAGGTCATAGTGTGCAATGTTTCAGGTGACTAGGGCAGATTAGATTTGACCTTTTTCGTAATCCAATAGTGAACTAATTAGAGCTCGCTATGCTAGAGTAAAAGAGAACAAAGAGTACTCACGTGACGTACCGAGTTAAAGCGGCAGGCCACCTGCGGGTGTGAGCATATGACAGAGAAGCTAGGCTCTCTGTTGGGGGGTGGGGGGGGGGGGGAGAGAAAAGCCCGGGGAGATCAGAGTATTAGATGAACTAGTGATTTAGATACAAACCAAACTCACTGTTAACAAAATAGAGATCACAAATAGTAAGAATAGAACTCGAAACCGAACCAGACTAAGTAATGTTGAAAGGTTTCTGCTCCTACATGCAGCCCATCCCATATAAAATGAGTATAGATGCACTAAAGAAAAGTAAGAGCCACTGTACCAATGGTGAAGAAATGATGTGCTGAGATCACCTCTGGAGCCACAAGTAACATGCAAAATACTCCATACGATCCGCACCGTCAAAAAGTAGTATCTTTATTTCAGGGGAGGACTGGGACCTTTTGGCCTGGGGGGAAACACAAACCAGAGGCCCGTTATCATGGCAGCCCCAGCCCAAATGACGTCACACAGGCACCCCACGTCGTATATGCCAGTAGTCACGTGGAGCGCCAATGCGGAAATACAGGCAACGGGTGCACATAATACATTTTGAGGGACAAAGACCAGGGTTTACGTCGTGCCTATCATTCGTGGTTATCGCATGCCGTGATTATCGCACCTGACAACCACATTGGCCTGAGATTTCCCAACATCTCAGATTGATACATTCAACCAATTTCCACCCAAAATTTTTATCTGATTCGATAATATCAAAACGGATGGTCGATCGGCTATCGAGTCAACAGATGTATGGCCACTTTAATTCCCCAAAGCTCATTCTTCCCCCCCCCCCCCCCACACACACACACACACACTTATGTCCTCCCCTTCGCCACCATCTCTACTAATCCCTAAAATATGCCCCTCTTCTACCTCGAATATCCGCTCCCCCATTACCAGACACATCCTTACTGACCTTCCTGCTGGTAGTGTTGGGCGAACATCTAGATGTTCGGGTTCGGGCCGAACAGGCCGAACATGGCCGCGATGTTCGGGTGTTCGACCCGAACTCCGAACATAATGGAAGTCAATGGGGACCCGAACTTTTGTGCTTTGTAAAGCCTCCTTATATGCTACATACCCCAAATTTACAGGGTATGTGCACCTTGGGAGTGGGTACAAGAGGAAAAAAAAATTTAGCAAAAAGAGCTTATAGTTTTTGAGAAAATCGATTTTAAAGTTTCAAAGGGAAAACTGTCTTTTAAATGCGGGAAATGTCTGTTTTCTTTGCACAGGTAACATGCTTTTTGTCGGCATGCAGTCATAAATGTAATACATATAAGAGGTTCCAGGAAAAGGGACCGGTAATGCTAACCCAGCAGCAGCACACGTGATGGAACAGGAGGAGGGTGGCGCAGGAGGAGAAGGCCACGCTTTGAGACACAACAACCCAGGCCTTGCATGAGGACAAGAAGCGTGCGGATAGCATGCTTTGTACCACCATGCAGTCATAAATGTAATAAAGATAAGTGGTTCAATAAACAGGGACCACGCGGCAACGCTAACCCAGCAGCAGCACACGTGATGGAACAGGAGGAGGCGCAGGAGGAGAAGGCCACGCTTTGTGAGACACAACAACCCAGGCCTTGCATGAGGACAAAAAGCGTGCGGATAGCATGCTTTGTACCGCCATGTAGTCATAAATGTAATAAAGATAAGAGGTTCAATAAACAGGGACCACGCGGCAACGCTAACCCAGCAGCAGCAGCAGCAGCAGCACACGTGATGGAACAGGAGGAGGCGCAGGAGGAGAAGGCCACGCTTTGTGAGACACAACAACCCAGGCCTTGCATGAGGACAAAAAGCGTGCGGATATAGCAGCAATGCTTTTTGCCGCCATGCAGTCATAAATGTAATACAGATGAGAGGTTCAATAAACAGGGACCGGAAACGCTAAACCATCCCAGATGTTCATCGGTCATGTTACTTGGTTGGGGTCCAGGAGTGTTGCGTAGTCGTTTCCAATCCAGGATTGATTCATTTTAATTTGAGTCAGACGGTCTGCATTTTCTGTGGAGAGGCGGATACGCCGATCTGTGATGATGCCTCCGGCAGCACTGAAACAGCGTTCCGACATAACGCTGGCTGCCGGGCAAGCCAGCACCTCTATTGCGTACATTGCCAGTTCGTGCCAGGTGTCTAGCTTCATGCCCGGTTTCAGGTCCAGCGGTGCCAGCCACAAATCCGTCTGTTCCTTTATTCCCCTCCAAATTTCCTCCCCTGTGTGCTGCTTATCCCCAAGGCAGATCAGCTTCAGCAACGCTTGCTGACGCATGCCAACAGCTGTGCTGCACTGCTTCCACGATCCTACTGCTGCTGGTGCTGGGTTAGCATTTCCGGATGAGGTACAGCTTTGAGATGCGTTGGAGGAGAAGGAGTCAGAGAGGTAGGTGCTGCTGTTGTTATCCAGCTGTTTGCGGCGTGGGCAACACCCGCGCCGTAGCAGGTGAGGAATCGCTGCCAGGCTCCACAAGGTTCACCCAGTGCGCGGTAAGGGAGATGTATCGACCCTGGCCGAACGCACTCGTCCAGGTGTCAGTGGTGAGGTGAACCTTGCAGGCAACGGCATTCTTCAAGCTTCGGGTTATTTAGCTGACCACGTGCTCATGCAACTCAGGCACTGCAGAGCGCGCAAAGTGGTAGCGGCTGGGAACCACGTAACGTGGGATGGCCACTGACATCATGCCCTTGAAGCTGTTTGTCTCCACCACTCGATATGGCAGCATTTCGCAGGCCAGAAGCTTGGCTATGCTGGCTGGCTGTTACTGCCACGGCCCGGGGGTCATTTGCTGGCAATTTCCTCTTGTGCTCAAACATCTCAGAAACAGACAACTCAACCGTAGCGCTGCACACCGAAGGGCTGTTGGTTGTTGTGTTTGATGAACACTGGGAGACCTCAAGAGCACTAGTCCGGAAAGTGACAGTGTCAGCATCGTCTGATGTTTGTGAATGTTGTGAACCACGCAATGGCTGGGCTACTGCTGCTGCTGAGGCGGGTCTGGTGGTGAGTCTGGTGAACCCAAGGGAGGCAGTGTTGCTGGTGGTACCCTGTCCTGCCGCGTTTGCCCACAGAGTGGGATGTTTGGATAGAATGTGGCGGCTCATGCTGGTGGTGGAGAGGTTGTTAATACTTTTCCCCCTGCTCAGGCGGGTCTTGCACACCTTGCAAATCGCCATGGTAACATCCTCAGTGCAGTCTTCAAAGAAAGCCCAGACTTTAACTGGCTGAGGACTCGGACCTCGTGCGTGATGTGCTGGTGCTGCTTAACCCACTGCTGGACGCTTGAGAGGTCATCCAAGTAATTATCTGGTCCTGTTCTTTTGGATCTGTGAGGGTTGTTGTCCTGGACAACATGGGCAGTATTGAGTGGGTTTTCTTGGGTGCTCCCCTGTGGCCTGTACGTGAACCGTCAGGGGAAACACCTCTTCCCTTGCCCCTCCCTCTTTCACCGGATTTCTTCCTCATTTCACTTATCCTTAAAGTACACGCTGACTGGCAGCAGTACAGTGGCAGTACAGAAATGCTATACAGTGGTGGGTGAGCGGTGTACCACTATTGTCAGCAGTGACACAGAGCACAATGCTATACAGTGGCGGGTGAGCGGTGTACTACTGTTCCCAGCAGACACAGAGTGGAAGTAAACACAATGCTATATAGTGTGGCTGAGCCGTGTACACAGAGTGGCATTAAACACAATGCTATATAGTCTGCTATATAGTCACCCCGAACAGGGTGATGTTCTGCAGAACCCGAACAGTGGCAAACACTGTTCGCCCAACACTACTGGGAGGGAACGCAGATTTTAGTACCTAAACACACGATACAACATGTTTTCCGGGGTCGGACTCTGAGGCACATACAGATGGTCCCGATCATCATCCTCATCATACAACTCTTCTCCTGAGTCTGACCCACCCACCACCTCTGCCACCCCAACATCCCCAGACACAGACCCCTCATCGTCCTCAACATTAACTTGGGATGCTGGCCTGAGCCAGACCTCCTCCTCCACATCAGGCCCCATCATCTCCTCAATGGCAGCCCTCATTAATCGCTCTGGCGACGGACTGATGGACACAACGTTCTCCTCCGGGGAGGGCTGCTGCTGACCACTGGCTGCTGGGGTGGATGTTATAGCTTGCGTGGGGCGTTGGCTGTTGCTGTTGTTGGGAGTGCTGCTCACAGCGGAGGTCTCTGGGGAACTCATGTTGAGCTCATATAGTGGTTGACGGTGAGTGGAGTATTACTGATCCCAGCAATATACACACTGACTGGCAGAGTACGCAATGCTATATAGTGTGGCTGAGCGAGGTACACAGAGTGGCAGTAAACAGAATGCTATATAGTGTGGCTGAGCGAGCGGTGTACCACTATTCCCAGCAGACACAGAACAGTGAACAGAATGCTATATAGTGTGGCTGAGCGAGCGGTGTACCACTATTCCCAGCAGACACAGAACAGTGAACAGAATGCTATATAGTGTGGATGAGCGAGCGGTGTACCACTATTCCCAGCAGACACAGAACAGTAAACAGAATGCTATATAGTGTGGCTGAGCGAGCGGTGTACCACTATTCCCAGCAGACACAGAACAGTGAACAGAATGCTATATAGTGTGGCTGAGCGAGCGGTGTACCACTATTCCCAGCAGACACAGAACAGTGAACAGAATGCTATATAGTGTGGCTGAGCGAGCGGTGTACTACTGTTCCCAGCAGACACAGAACAGTACACAGAATGCTATATAGTGTGGCTGAACGAGCGGTGTACTACTGTTCCCAGCAGACACAGAACAGTACACAGAATGCTATATAGTGTGGCTGAACGAGCGGTGTACCACTATTCCAAGCAGACACAGAACAGTGAACAGAATGCTATATAGTGTGGCTGAGCGAGCGGTGTACCACTATTCCCAGCAGACACAGAGTGGCAGTAAACAGAATGCTATATAGTGTGGCTGAGCGAGGTACACAGAGTGGCAGTAAACAGAATGCTATATAGTGTGGCTGTGCAAGCGGTGTACTACTATTCCCAGCAGACACAGAGTGGCAGTAAACAGAATGCTATATAGTGTGGCTGAGCGAGGTACACAGAGTGGCAGTAAACAGAATGCTGAGCGAGCGGTGTACTACTATTCCCAGCAGCGACACACAATGACTGGGGGGGACCCTGGCTAGCGTGGCTGGAGCGCGAACTACCCTGCCTGCCTACCCAAAGCTAAACCCACAGACAAATGGCGGAGATATGACGTGGTTCGGGTATTTATTTACCCGAACCACGTGACAGTTCGGCCAATCAGAGCGCGTTCGGGTCCGAACCACGTGACCCGTTCGGCCAATCACAGCGCTAGCCGAACGTTCGGGGAACGTTCGGCCATGCGCTCTTAGTTCGGCCATATGGCCGAACGGTTTGGCCGAGCACCGTCAGGTGTTCGGCCGAACTCGAACATCACCCGAACAGGGTGATGTTCTGCAGAACCCGAACAGTGGCGAACACTGTTCGCCCAACACTACCTGCTGGCACCATGATCCCTGCCTCGTTAATGCTAATTTCCAAAGTTTTGGCATCCCTCCTTTCATCACTGTTTTCACTCCCCCCCCCCCCCCCCCCCAAAATCCATGCCTTGCTTACCTGCTTTTTATTGGTGGTCAATGGCAGTGAATCACTGCCTGCCCACGACCCACTTCACTATAGTATGAAACCCTATAGGCCACATCCATACTCAGTACTGACAGGTGGAAAAGCCATTATGAGTCGATCATAGAAAAAGAATCTGTCCGTAACAATTGATGAATGTATGGCCAGCTTTAGGTTATGGTTTCTAATAACAAGATTGGAGAGAGGAGAGAGAAGGCAAAGCAGGTGGTTTTGGTGCACGGCGCTCAGCACCGGTTACCCAAACTAGGAGCCCCATAGCAGCAATAATATGCTGCGCGGGGCACGTAAGGGAAATTCGGGGCTCCGGTGAAAGCCGTACCCCAAAATACACCTTCCTCAGAGTTGCAACGACTCGGAGGGGGGAATGGTATTTAACACCGCCAGGGAGTTTAGTGGCAGCAGGAAGAGCCATCATTCGGCGCTCCTGGCGCCCAACTTACCCGCAGCATACAAATACTAGGGGCTCAGACACACTAAGCGCTTTTATGAGCACTTTTTAGCCATCAGAACTTTCTGAGAGCTTTTTTTTGGAGCGATTCATTCAAAAATCGCTCTGAAAATCGCTTCACAAAACCGCACTTGCAAATTGCTAGTGATTGCTATTGTGATTTTGGCGTGCACTAGCTCAGAGAGAGGAGGAGTGGAGAGAGACTGAGAATAGCCTGAGATAGAGCAGAGCTGTATTGCAGTCTCACATCCAGTGGCGTAGCTATGGAGCTCAGGGCCCTGGTGCGAGTTTTACATTGGGCCCCCCAGCACTCTATATGTAACACTTGATACGGCGCAACACAACCTGCCAAGGTCATCTACAGTATTAGAGGTGCAAAAAGGGGGTGGGGAAGTGTGTGGTAATGATTACTACCATTCAAAGCATCTATAGAAGTGATTATTATCAGTACAGGACCAATAAACAGCTTATACTTTGGTTTAGGAAGGGCCCCATAGGGCCCCTCAGGCCCAAGGGCCCGATGCGGTCGCCATCTCTGCAACCCCTATTGCTAAGCCCCTGCTCACATCACACAGAGGCTACTTGCCTATAATATGACTCCTGTCCCTGCCAGTCTCTTACACAAGTCAGAAAGCAGCCCTCCTGGAGTCTAGGGACTGTCAAAAACTTTTCAACTTGTCTACAGCCTTGTCCACACATGCAGTCATTAGAACAATGGGGAGAAACAAGACAGATGTTTGCCCACGGACCCTCCAGGCAAGCTGTGCATCATGCTGTGTATATTTACCAGCTTGCCTGCCCTCTAATTGCACTTTTATCAGCTAGCCAAGTGTTTCACATTGCCTTATAACCACAAACCTGAATACACCAGACACTGGACCAGCCCTAAATCACTGAATGAAAGGCGGCCTGGGGGGAGATTGCCCCCCTTCCCCCTGGCCAGTCCGCCCCTGCTTTATTTATAGCTCTTAAAAACAATTAAAATCCATCTATGGGTTTGTGCAAAATAGATGACTCACAGGCGTTTCGGGCCATTATAGGTCCTTTATCAAATCATGACCAGCCCATAATGTTCTCTGATCCATGCAATGATTCATTTAAGGCCTCAAAGAGGACCACATGGAAGACTGCATAATTTACATATATACATATTCATGTTCCCAAACATCCAATAGAAAGCCACAGAATTGTACATTCCAAACAAAGATCACAAATTATTACTTATATAATCTATACAATCTCCTAATGTTCACACACATCTTGTCCACATTATGGATACTCTCCAACTGCCTCACATGTATAAAATACGTGTGGAAAAAGCAGGATATACATCAGGATCACAGTATCCAATAGAAATACAGCCTACAGCGTCCGCCATAGGACTATATCCAATCACTGGGAGGGAGTCCGACAGAACCCTCTCTCCACATTGGCCCGTCGTCAGCGCTGCGGCGGAAAAGACTCGTCGCTATATATAAAAGCTTTCCGTATCTAAGTCCGGAAAATGCTAAAGAGAGCGCCACCCAATCACGGGGGACCTACCTAGGCTCCCGACCAATCAAAAATTTATTTGTGCGTCATTAAACACTGCATCTTGGCTTCTTGCGGCTTTCATAATGGCCTCCTTTAGAGGAAAGGATTTCAAGCAGCATATGATGTCGCGTGGGGGATCATTCCCCCCTCTCTGAGGACGCAGGGCCCTGTGGGCTCACACAAACTCAAGTTCCTGGTCTTTCGGTCGTCCGAGGAGCTCGTTAAAGATGGCGTTCAGAGCTGGTGGGATCTGTTCAGCAGTTACTGACTCTGGGACGCAGCGTACTCTGATGTTTGACTGCCTGCCTCTATTATCAAGGTCTTCTAAGTGTTGCTGTTGCTCTATAAACCTACGATCATGTGTGTGAGCAATCTTGGTGAGTGTCTTAATCTTTTTATCCCTCTTAGACCCTGCTGACTCTATAGTGGTAAGCCGCATGGCAATAGCCATGTTGTCCCTCACTTTTGCTATGGCTGCAGTAAAAGTTGCCTTTATGTCCTCGGCAAAGCCTTGCATATAGGCATAAGTGACAGAGTCTCTCTGCTCATACTCACGCTCCGAAGAGCCTCTGTAGGTTGCAGAGCCGGCGGCAGCATCTTGGAAGAGGAGGCCGCAGCTTTCTTCTCGGACTGAGAGCAGAATAAGTCAGGGAGACTGCGACCAAATTTCGTTTGGGAGTCTCCTGGTGTGTTAGAGACCTTTTGTCCGTGTGTCCGTCTGCTCATTGCGGGGTTCAGGCTCAGGTGGGGGCTGAAAAAGAGGATTGTAGCAGCGTCTGGGTCGGGAGCTCAGAGCTCTGGCAGCCTTTCCTCTCCGGTGCTAAGCCCCACCCCTTACACAACTTATTGCCAGCGGAGATTTAAAAAATGTGTATGAGAAAATGTCCATCCACATAAACCATAAGCTTTAGCAGAAACCATCGCCCATAAATGTGGCAAAGGACACAACTAGTCATCAATCTTGCCACCACTAGTTGGATAAGAACAACCCAGTCAATAAATATTGAAAAATAGAGAAAAATGAATCAGGATTTTAAATGATGTTCTTGCTTTTTACTCTTGGTCACAAACGAGAAACTCAATGACAATTACAATACAGTTAGGAACATCAGACTTGGAGAAGAACTTGGGAATACTGGTTAATAACAAGTTAAGCTACCATATTCAATGTCAAGCAGCAGCTAAAGTTAAAATAAAAATAATTTGATTCTGGGAATGCTTAAAGGACAACTGTAGTGAGAGGGATATGGAGGCTGCCATATTTATTTTATTTTAAACAACACCAGTTGCCCGGCAGTCCTGCTGATCTATTTGGCTGCTGTAGTGTATGAATAAGGGCCCGTTTCCACTAGTGCGGTGCGGAATCGCCGCATATCACCGCTGACAAAATCGCATGCGGATGCGATTCCGCATGCTTTTTTTGCCGCGATTTCGCATGCGATTTCACATAGGCAGGGTATATGCGATTTTAACCATGTCACTGCCTGTGTCAATTTACATTACTTTCAATGCAAAATCGCACGCGAAATCGCGGCAAAAAACGCATGCTATTTCCCTATTAAATACATTGCCTGCGATTCGCCTGCATTCCACACGCAGGCGAATTCTGCAGGGTATACCATGCAGAAAAATCCTGCACATAAAAACGCAAATGAAAACTGACAAGTGGAAACAGTCCCATCCACTTGTATTGCCTATGCGAATTCGCATGCTTTGTCTGCATGCGAATTCGCGCTAGTGGAAACGGGCCCTTACACGTGAAACAAGCATGCAGCTAATCTCGTCAGATCTGACAATAATGTCAGAAACACCTCATCTGCTGCATGCTATGGCTTAAAATACTAGAGGTGGAGGATCAGCAGGCCTGCCAGGCAAGTGATATTGCTTAAAAGGAAATAAATATGGCAGCCTCAATGAACCTCTCACTACAGTTGTCCTTTAAACAAGAAATAAAATCACAAGTGCTGGTAGACAACTCCCTATGAATAAATCACTTGTGAGGCCACATCTGGAGTATGGGATACAGTGTTGGGCACAACACTATAGGAAAGACATTGATGTTATAGAGCAGGTACAAAGAGTTCAAATTATTCAATTGAATAGAAGGTCTCACTTACCAAGAAAAGTTGGTCAGGTCAAACTGGGCTCATTTAGCTTGGAAACAGAAGATTGAGAGATAATAACTTGGTGGATATGTTTTTTTTTCATCCCTAGGTCTATTCAAAGAACAAGAAGACATGATCTACATATGGTAAAAGGGAGGTTTTACCACCTGTGCAGAAAGGGTTTCTTCACAGAGAGAGTGGTTAAAATGTGCAATATCTTACCACAGAAAATATTTAAGGCAAATTCTATGCTTGCACCTAAATCGGGGTTGGATGTTTTCTTAACTTTGACAGGAATCCACAGCTATGCCTGCTAGATGTAGGAAGAAAATACCTTGATCCAGCCAGGGTGATGATTTGTGAGGTTGAACTTGTACACGTCTTTTTTTCAACCTAAATAACTATGTAAAGTTACTTACCGTATTAGTTTTTTTTTCTTTTTAATTCATATAATTTATTACAGAAAATATAATACAAATATCACAAATGCTCATAACATTCAACATATTGTAATAGTACATAGCACTAGTTCCATCTCCATTACAATATTGATACAAAAAAAAAAAACCTGAAACAAACAACAGCCTAGCCTCTACTCAAAACAAGTTCTTAACTTGCTTCTAATTCGTAGATAACAACCATTATCTTTCCTATTATATCAAAATAACGAAAAAATTGCACTTTTTTTTTATATCTAGTAATATATCATGACACACTATGTAAAAGCACCAAAAGAGGTTCTAAACTAATGGAACAATCTATGAACCTATTTATAAACACCAGTACTTGCTCCCAATAAGGGAGCACAATAGGACCTTTACTTACCAAACGTAACAACATATCCTTACAACCACAACCCTTCCAACACGTACTGTATCATCCAATTGTGGATGCATATAAGCTAATGTAAAAATAAACTCAAAAAATTGGGTGGTCGATCACATTCAATTTTGCACCACTCCAGAGTGGAGGCGAGACTTTGGTAAACTTAGACAACCTACAGACCAACACCAATATCCTCAGTCTCTACATGTGCTTGAAAAAATCTTGTTTATTGGTTGGATACAAAAAAATCCTCAACACTTTGTGTGACAAACACCCCCCCCCCCCTCTATAAAACCAATTAAAACCATATGTCATGACACATGCGTTATTTTTCTCCCACTGTTTCTGTGAGGGTTCACTCCATTTCTTGATTGCCCAGCTCTTCCCTACACAAACCTCAACGGATTCCCAATCACATCTGGACGTCTGGGGGCCCTCCACCCGGCGCACACCCAAAGGCCTCCATTCACACACTGAGCTCAGATTTAAAGTCCTTGTTGTATATTGCACAGCAGCTGTTAATTTTCAACAATAAATGCTGTATTAGCTTCCTATTTCTATCTTGCACAGGAGTCACTGTTAAACTTGGCGGTGTCCCTTATCTAGCATGTGCTATGATAGTTGTATGACAATTTCGCTGGACCCTCCGTGTATAAAGATCTTTTAAACTGCTGCGTGCATCTTATTGTAGTCTATTGTTGCAATTCTACATAATACTCTCACCACTTCCTGGGATCAGTGTGTTCCTGGAGGCTTCTTCCCCGTTCTTATGTGACACTGCAGCTGTCCTACGTACTCACTGAGTGGGAGCTATGCTCAGGGCTCTTGTAGCCGGTCTTTGCCCGACGCTCCGCATCACCTCTAATCCTTGTGCGCAGCTATCATCAGTGCAGGAAATATTGGAGTGTAGGCTCGGCGTTCCGGATCTCGTGAGCGCTCACATGTGTCTAGACCACGCCCGCCCACTGACGCATTTCGTCCTGCCAACAGGGCTTTCTCAAAGCATAGTAGGGTTGGCTTCCTCTGCCTTAGGGATCCTTTTCAATATATTTCTCCGCCTACTCCCTACATATGAAGGGAGGGGACACGGGAGGGCAAAGCGAGGAACACCTAAATGCATAGCCATATGTACGTTTCTGCTTAACACTTTATGCAATCATATCGTTCAGCACAAATGTCCATTTAAGGGCCATATCAGTTCCACTACATCTCTCATATTCACACTCCTTCAATTTCATTCAGGGAAATACACCATATTTAGGTCTGAATTCAAACCATCTGAAACTTTTGTCCCCAGACGGTAGATCTTCATTGCTTCAATTTTATACAGATCATTTTCTATGTTGCCACCTCTTCTGGGCACTTTTTGTTTAATGATCCCCTTAAACCGTAACCCCGATGGGTCTCTATTGTGGTGGACACTAAAAGCTGACTTTTTCTGCCTTTACTATGTTTTTCACATGTTCTCCAATTCTTGTGCCCAACCGTTTTTTTGTCTTGCCAATATACAACAAACTGCAGGGACATTTTATACAATACAATATTCTTTCCAAATTACAATTGATATTGTCTCAAAAAATTTTTTTACCTTTTTTTTACCTTTTGCATCAGAAAACGTGTTTGTATGTTTCAACAGGCCACACACATTACAATCACCACAACTAAACATCCCAAATTTTAGGGGAAATTTTAGCAACCATGTTTCATTTGCAATGCTATTAAATTCAGATCTCACCAGTAAGTTTTTTAAATTTGGGGCCCTCCTAGCTTTCATATACGGTCTACCCCCTACGACATCTAGTATCTTCTTGTCCAACATCAGCAAATTCCAATGCTTTTGTAGGGTACCTTGTAATCCATACCAATGGGCACCATAAGTTGTCACAAATCTAATGGGGTCTGCACTCCCCAACCCCACTCCTTCTTTTTTCTTAGTTGATCGACTCGTTTGCACCTCATTCCTTGTCTTTTCTCTCATGTCTTGAAATTCCTGCCACACTAATTCCACCAGATGGCCTCTCTGTAGCAGTCTTAATTTTAGATCCTCCCCTTCCTTTTCAAAATCAGAATCCAATGTACAGTTTCTCCTATGTCTATGAAATTGACCCCTAGGTACTGCATGTTTTTGTGCTATTAGATGGTGGCTAGAATAGTGGAGCAGGGTATTTCCCGCCGTGGGTTTGCGGTGTGTCGCTGTTACAGTTTTTCCCTTTCCTTCCGAATTTTCAAATCTAGAAATGTCAGATCCGTCTGACCACAATCAAAGGAAAACCTCAGATTTCTCTCATTGTCCCCCAAATCATTCATGAACTGTTCTAACTGCTCTCTCGTTCCACGCCAGACCAGGAGCACGTCATCTATGAACCTCAGCCGTAGGCACACGTGCCGCTGGAAGAGGCCCATAGGGTAGATGTCCTGCCTCTCCCACAGCTCCAAGTGGAGACAGGCGGGGCGCAGGACGCCCCCATCAGGCGGGGCGCAGGATGCCCCCATCGACGTGCCCCTGGTCTGCTGGTAGAACCGTCCGTCAAACACAAAACAATTTTACTCAAGTACCAATTGCAAGGCCTCAATAAAAAACTCATTATGAGGCGCGGAATCCGGGAAGTGCTCACACAGGAAGAAGGCTGACACAGCCACTCTCACCTCATGGGGAATTGACGTGTATAATCCCTCCACATCCACACTTACAATCCAATCTTCACAACTCACCGGGAGGCCCTCCAGCACTCTCAGTGCATCACCTGTGTCTCTTATAAATTAGCGGAGCAGCTCTACCATAGGTTTAAGCTTACCATCCACATATTTTCCAAGCTTCTCCAGAGGGCCCCTATTCCCGAGACAATTGGGCGTCCTGTAGGTCTCTCCCGGTTCTTGTGAATCTTGTGAATTGTGTAGAAAATGGGGGTCCTGAAAGTATTCACACTGCAAAATTCAGCTTCTCCCTTTGTGAGCACTTCCAGATCTTTCCCCCGTCAATCAAGGTATTCACTTTAGTTTTAATTGTCAAAAACGGATTTTCTCTTAGTCTTGAATATGTAGTCTCGTCACTCAGAAGTCGTAAACATTTTCTCTATAGTCATCATTAGAGAGGATAACCATGAAACCCCCCTTGTCACTAGACCGGATGACTACGCCATCTCTCTCTTTCAAAAACCGGAGGGCTTTTCTCTCTCCTGGGGTCAAGTTGTCGTTTTTGGTTGACTTTTTGGGGGTCCAGTCAAGTTTACTCAAATCTTTTTGTACCAAACCATGAAATGCCTTCAATTTGTGGTTTAGTTGGGGCATATATCTAGATTTTTTTATGCAATTTTAAGGGTTTTGGATTAAGGAGTTCAGGGGCATCTAATTCTTCTTCCTGTTGTTCAGTTCTACCTTCATCAAGTAAAGATTCCAGATCTCTTAAGGAGGCCCTCTCCTCAATTGTCATTTGCCCAATCATTGTTCCTGATTGTTCTCTCTGATCCTTATTTCCAATATCCCCCTCCTGATTCTCAAACTTTTAATTTTAGGGCAACCCTTCTCAAAAAGAAGGTTAAATCTTTGAACACTTCAAATTCATCACCACCAGTAAATGGGGCAAAAGAAAGACCTCTACCCAACAATTTATAGCAATCATTATCCAATTCCAAATTGGACAGATTAATTACATTGTTCATTATTATTTCACTTCCTTCTGCCCCCTCACCGGCTGTATCCTCTTTTCCACCTTCCTCTGATTGTCCTTCTGTGTTTTTTTGGAACTTTTCTTTACTGTAATGGTTTCCTTTCTTACCTCATCTTCTTTTTCCTCGTCATCCCCTTCCGCCTCCTCCTCCGCTTCCTCCTGATCTAAAAAAAACACCCCGTTTTTTCCATTCTTTTGTTCTCCTCTCCCTTCAGACTCCCCTGTCTCCCCCTTTGCCACTGCCTGAAGAACCAATGGCATAATCTAGTATCCGAACACTACTGCTTCTGTATTGGTCCTGTATTGTGAGTGATTGCTGCAGATAGCATCACATAAACCCTATCGGTGACCCAACCTTTGTGAAGTGAACCAGTTCCTCCTCACTGGCAGGGTATTTTTGGGGGATATTTTAATATTATAAAATAAAAAATTGACAGTCAGAGACAGGCCACACTGCAGGGGTCGCAGGGGTCATGGTGCTGTGATTTCCTGTGGTCCTAGAATAATGCCCAGTGTTCAGGAAACACATACCTTGAATTTCCAAAATGTCAGAAGGGATGCAGCATTTGCAAAATAGCCTGCAAAGTATGAAAAAAGTGAAATACCCTTTCATAATCCAGATCCATGAAGGACGCCACCTGCGTCTTAGGGGGCTCATGACTGGTGAGTTTCGGGCCCCTAGGCCAAAGAGGTCATAGCCTAGGGTCACAAAAACCTATTTATTTTTGCAATGGTACTGGTGGCGATTCTGACGAACATAAATCGCAGCCATGGCTGTTAGCAAAGTCTGAATCTCACGACATGTCTCATGCAGGTAGAAGGCATATTGTTGTACTTGCACTCCAATGTTGGGTTCCCTACGTCTCTGCAAACCAAAGTTACGGGGGTGCAAAAGTGCTAAAATCCCCCATAGGCTTTCATTGGGCCTCCTATTTCACTTTCCAAAATCTCACATTTTTTCAAAGGGCGATGGCTCAGCAGTGGCAAATTTTCTAGCAATGTAGGGATTCTTAGTGGGCTCATGATTGGTGAGTTTCGGGCCCCTAGGCCAAAGAGGTCATAGCCTAGGGTCACAAAAACCTGTTTATTTTTGCAAAGGTACTGGTGGCGATTCTGACGAACATAAATCGCAGCCATGGCCGTTAGCAAAGTCTGAATCTCACAACATGTCTCATGCAGGTAGAAGGCATATTGTTGTACTTGCACTCCAACGTTGGGTTCCCTACGTCTCTGCAAACCAAAGTTACGGGGGTGCAAAAGTGCTAAAACCCCCCATAGGCTTTCATTGGGCCTCCTATTTCACTTTCCAAAAGCTCACATTTTTTCAAAGGGCGATGGCTCAGCAGTGGCAAATTTTCTAGCAATGTAGGGACTCTTAGTGGGCTCTTGACTCATGAGTTTCGGGCCCCTAGGCCAAAGAGGTCATAGCCTAGGGTCACAAAAACCTATTTATTTTTGCAATGGTACTGGTGATTCTGACGAACATAAATCGCAGCCATGGCCGTTAGCAAAGTCTGAATCTCATGATGTGTCTCACGCAGGTAGAAGGCATATTGTTGTACTTGCACTCCAACATTGGGTTTCTACATCTCTGCAAACCAAAGTTACGGGGGTGCAAAAGTGCTAAAACCCCCCATAGGCTTTCATTGGGCCTCCTATTTCACTTTCCAAAATCTCACATTTTTTCAAAGGGCGATGGCTCAGCAGTGGCAAATTTTCTAGCAATGTAGGGACTCTTAGGGGGCTCATGACTGGTGAGTTTCGGGCCCCTAGGCCAAAGAGGTCATAGCCTAGGGTCACAAAAACCTGTTTATTTTTGCAAAGGTACTGGTGGTGATTCTGACGCAGCCATGGCCGTTAGCAAAGTCTGAATCTCACGACATGTCTCATGCAGGTAGAAGGCATATTGTTGTACTTGCACTCCAACGTTGGGTTCCCTACGTCTCTGCAAAACAAAGTTACGGGGGGGCAAAAGTGCTAAAATCCCCCATAGGCTTTTATTGGGGCCTAGGTTTTGAGGGTACAAAAGTGCAGGTTTCTGCCGAACGATACGGATGAGCAGCTCCAAATTTTCCGGCTTTGTATGGAGTTTAAGGGGGCTCAGGGCTGATGAGTTTCGGGCCCTTACCTTACCGTTCGGCAGAACCTGCGCTTTTGTACCCTCGAAACCTAAGCCCCAATGAAAGCCTATGGGGGATTTTAGCACTTTTTCACCCCCGTAACTTTGGTTTGCAGAGATGTAGGGAACCCAAAATTGGAGTGCAAGTACAACAATATGCCTTCTACCTGCGTGAGACATGTCGTGAGATTCAGACTTTGCTAACGGCCATGGCTGCAATTTATGTTCGTCAGAATCCCCACCAGTACCATTGCAAAAAATAAACAGGTTTTTGTGACCCTAGGCTATGACCTCTTTGGCCTAGGGGCCCAAAACTCACCAGTCATGAGCCCCCTAAGACGCAGGTAGCGTCCTTAATGGATCTGGATTATGGAAAGGTGTTTCACTTTTTTCATACTTGTGGCCTCAGAAGGCCTTTACATTTTTTTTTTATTATTATTTTTATGTGCGGAGTGTGGGAAATATGAAAAAAAAAATGATGTGGGGTCCCCCCTACCAAGCTCTCTGTAACTCCTTGTCCCCCATGCAGGCTGGGATAGCCAGAATGCGGAGCCCCAGCCGTGTGGGACTTCACACCCTTAGTTATGCCAGCCCGCATGGTCCATGGTAAGGGGGGGCTCCGGAGGGAGGGGTAGCCAAGCCTTTCCCTCCCCCCCGGAGCCCTTGTTCAATCCATGGACAAGGGGCTCTTCCCCACCTCCGATGCCCCAGGAGGAGGTGGGGGCGACGACTCCCTGGGGGGGGGGGGGTCATGGTGGCATCTGGGAGTCTCCTTTAAGAAGGGGACCCCAGGTGCCCACCCCCCTCCAAGGAGAAATGAGTATAGGAGTACAAAGAACCCCTTACCAATTTCCACAAAGGGTTAAATGAAATAAAAACATAACCACAAAAAAAATCCTTTAATGTTCTTAATTAAACCAGAAATACTTACCTGTACCTTTAAAAAAATGTTCCCATGACAATATCCTCGGTAAACGATGCAATGAATACAGTATCCTCTTATTTCGATCTTCAATTAAGTTGATTGAAGATCTCCGACGCCCCCTATGTAGCAGATAATGCGTCCTTTGGGACGCATAGCTGCCGGCTCCCACTGTCTCTCCCCACCTGCCTTCACCTGTCACCCTCACCTAGGTTGGCACCTAGTGCACCCATGGGTGCACCGGGTGCCAGCCTAGGTGAGGGTGACAGGTGAAGGCAGGTGGGGAGAGACAGCGGGAGTCGGCAGCTATACGTCCTGTACAGGACGCATTCTAAGCTATACTAACGGTTCATGAATCATCAGGTTCTTTTTAATCAATCAGTTCTTTTTTAATGAATCGGCTCTTTTTTCTTTGAAACTGTAAAATCGATTTTCTCAAAAAGTATAAGGTCTTTTTGAAAAAAATGTTTTTCTCTTTTAATCACTGCCCTCCTCTACATACCCTGCAAATTTGGTGTTTTACTATGTAAGGGGACTTTGCTATTAACCGCTAAAGTCGGCGGGCATTAAAGTCTATGGGCTAACCAAACTTTTTTTGAAAAAACTTCCTGGTTCACTGCAAACGCAAACCACCCAAAGTTCACCTGGAACCGTTCGCCGGCGAACCATTCGGGCCATCTCTACTCCCAGACAGCGAGCTTTAGGAGTTGGGGTTATTGGGGTGTTATCTACATTGATTGTGACTATGGGAGGTAGAACAGAGAGTGAAGGTGGAAATATCACAATCTCCATTTTGCTCATGTTGAGTTTAAGGGATAACATAAATGTAGCTATAGCTGATAGACAGTTGGGGACTTTAGATAGTAGTGTGGAGAGGTCTGGGGAGAACAATAATTTTGGGTGTCATTAGCATAGAGGTGATATTGAAAACCAAAAGAGCTTATTTTTGGTCCCAGGCCATGAATGTAAATGGAAAGGAGGGGGGGAGGGAGACCATGAAGGAACGTCCAGACAGGTAAGAGTTGATCCAGGAATGTGCTAGGCCCTTGATTCCCAGTGATGAGAGGGTCTGGAGAAGCAGGGTATTATCAACAGTGTCAAACTTAGAGGACAGATCTAGGATTATTAGTACAGAAAATCTGCCTTTGGATTTAGCGACTAGGAGATCATTGGCAACCTTAGTAAGAACTGTTTCTGTGGAGGGCAGAAGCCTGACTGGAAGGGGTCCAACAGTCAGGGAGTTAGCAGAGAGAAAGTAAGACAGCTCTGAGCAAATGTAGCGTTCCAGCAGTATGGAGGCAAAGGGAAGGAGAGAGACTGAACGGTAATTAGAAAGGGCAGTAGGGTCTAAGGAGGGTTTTTTTGATTAGGGGTGTTATGATAGCTTGTTTAAATGAAGAAGAGAAAATAGCAGTAGAGATGGAGAGGTTAAAGAGCGTTGTTAAAGCAGAAATGAGGGAGGAGGAGAGCTGGGGGATAAGATTATAGGGATTAGGGGTCTACATGAAAAGGGCGCCGGTAAAAAAGGGCGCCTGGTGGAGCCCATATATATACCAACTTCGGCTACAAAAAAGGCGCCTGGTGTAGCCCATATAAAGTTCGGCTACAAAAAAGACGCTTGGTGTAGCCCATATAAAAACTTTGGCTATAAAAAAACCAAGGCGCCTGGTGTAGCCCATATAAAAACTTCGGCTACGAAAAAACTCCGGGATGTGTTAATTACTATTCCCCCTCCAGGCCGCCATGGATAGTGGGGGAATGAAATAATTCGGCTTCCAGCGCTTGTAGCCCCTATACAAACTTCGGCTAGAAAAAAACTCCGGGATGCGTTAATTACTATTCCCCCTCCAGGCCGCCATGGATAGTGGGGGAATGAAATAATTCGGTTTCCAGCGCTTGTAGCCCATATACAAACTTCGGCTAGAAAAAAAAGTCAATAATATGGGCTACAGAGGGGCAGCTTACTGTAGCCGAAAAAAATATGGGCTACAAAGGGGGCCCGCTTGTAGCCGAAAACCTTGTAGCCGAAAAAATATGGGCTACAAAGGGGAGCCCACTTGTAGCCTATATCAAAACTCGGGCGCCCTTTTCTACACCTTGTAGCCCATATTTCCAGAAATAACATTGATGTCTATGGCGGCGCCCTTTTCATACAGGCAGCTCGGGCGCCCTATTCAACCGATCCCGGGATTAGGGTCCACAGCACAGGTAGTGAGTTGAGATTTAAAGATTAGTGAAGAAAGGCACTGTTCAGTTAATGCAGAGAAGGTTGTTAGTAGAGAGGAGGCTCGAGTGAGTGACTGGTCATGTAGAGAGGAGGAGTTGAGAATTGGGAGAAAGGAAGAGGTGAGTGAAGTGGTGAAGAGGGTTGCTTTTGAAAGCTGTTCTGTAATGTTTCAATGTTGTTCATGAAGTATGCTGCAAAGTCTTCTGCAGACAAGCATGTGATTGTAGGGCGAGGCAGGGGGTGTAAAAGAGATCTGAAGGTGTTAAAAAGTTGTTGAAATGTGTGGAGAAGTATATTTATATTGCAAGTGAAAAAGCATCCCTGAGCTGGAGCAGTGCATTTTTGTAATGGAGGAAGTCATCTGCAGTGGAGCTTTTCCTCCATCTCCATTCTGCTGCCCTGGAGCGTCTTTTCAGTTTTTTGATGGGTTCAGTCAGCCAGGGCTGTCTGTTGATGTACAGGGGCGGGTGTTGGTGAGAGGGGCTGCTGTGTCCATTACAGCAGTGACTATGGTGGAGTCGTAGGTGGATGCTGTCTCAGGGTCAGTGTAGGATGACAAGAAGCCCAGGGGTTTCAAAGAATCAGCCAGGGAGCAGAGATTGAGGTTGCAATAATTCCTGCATAAGCAGGTTGGCTGCAGTACTGGGGCTGGAGAAGGCAGGGAGGGACTGATTGTGAAAGATATGAGATTGTGGTATGAAAGGGGGGATGGAGCGTTAATAAATGTAGAAACTGGGCAGAGCTGGGTGAAAACTAGGTCCAGAGTGTGGCCATCTTTGTGGGTGAAAGTTGAGGACCATTGGGAGAGGTCATAGGAGGAGGTGAATGAGAGGAGTTTAATGGTAGTGGAGCAGTTAGTGTCTACAGGGATGTGGAAGCCCTCAATGATGATGGAAGGAATATCAGTGGATAGAAAGTGGAGAAGCTATGCGGAGAAATAGTTGGTGAAGGTGGAGGCTGGTCCGGGAGGACGGTTAGATGACCGCAACCTGGAAGTGATGAGGAGAGTAGATGCGGACAGCATGATCCTCAAAAGAGGAAAAAAACGGAGAAGGCACAGGTGCAAATGGTATATAGGAGCAGTGTTTGGAGAAAAGAAGTCCCCACCTCCATGTTTGCCACCCAATCTAGGTATGTGGCTAAACTTAAAGGGACTCCGAGCTCAGCCAAAAAATGAAAGTTGTACTCACCTGGGGCTTTCTCCAGCCCAGTGCTGGTCGGGAGGTCCAACGACGGCGTCCTGGCTCCTCTCCATGTCCCCGCTCCGGAATAGCTGACCGGCCGCAGCCCGGCCGACACTCGGCCGAGTGTCGGGCTGCTTCTTCCGCGTATGACGCGGCTGATGTCACTCATCGGCTGCCTCGCGTCATCACGGCGGCCGGCGTGGCAGTACTGCGCATGCGCGTTTAAAGCGCGCATGCGCCGTACTGCCACGCCGGCCGAGTGTCGCCCGGGCTGCGGCCGGTCAGCTATTCCGGAGCGGGGACATGTAGAGGAGCCAGGACGCCGTTGTGAGACCTCCCGACCAGCATTGGGCTGGAGAAAGCCCCAGGTGAGTACAACTTTCATTTTTTGGCTGAGCTCGGAGTCCCTTTAAGTCCACAATATGAGAGGACAGCTGGAGACACAGTATCAGATAGGGCTAGCATGTCTCAGTGCTGTTTAACCTCCCTGGCGGTGCATTTCTGTCTGGAATTATGAGTCAAAAGTGGTACATTGTTTTTCAAGAATTGTAGGCATCCAATTAAGTCATAACTCACCAATATATGCCAGAATAAAAGCCTGGTAGACATTCTGCATATAAATAAAAGACTAGAACACAAATTTGTTGAATTAATTACATTTATGAATAAACTAAAAAGTTGTGAAACTGTACAAATAATGCAGGCAGAAAGTAGTCAATATCCAAGCTGAAGTCGGTGCAGGCGGCAGGCAGAAAGTAGTCAAAATCCAGGCAGAGGATCAATTATTGTTCCTGCAGGTCCGCTTTGAAAATAAATTGTGGAAGTTGGTGTGTGTGGGTGCAGGGTAATTGGCATGAAGTTATCAGGTGTACGTGGAAGGCTGCAATGAGGATATCTCAGGGTTTCATAGATATGATCCGATGGATGTAAGGGAAGGGGAAAAAAAGCAGATCATACCAGGTGTTAATTCAGCCGATGAACAGCCGTGCAGAGTTTTGTGGTTGTTCTCTTCTGTTCAATTCTGGGCTAATTCTGGGCTACTAATATGCCCTTAAAGTTATGCCCTTTAAGATTATGCTCTGCTGACCAAGGTCTTGCCGACCTTGTGAGATCTACTACTAAAGGCCCTGAGTTTGAAGTTAATAGGCAGAATGATATCAGGTGGGAATAGGCTAGCCAATTTGACTCACAGGGGCAGGGCTAGTCTAAACATATGCAAAGACTCTATTGAACAAGTAAGAGGTAACAGGGAATAGCCTCAGTTAATTATGCATACAATTTGGGAGGGAAAAATAAGCTAATGCAGAGTTCAATCAGAGAGGGGATATTGCATGGAAATCTATATGCATACCATTTGAGATGTATTAACAGAGAAGTGTGCTAGGGTCAAAAAGACAATGCTAAAGTAGAAAAAAAAATAACCTCAATTTAGGTTGAAAAAAATGTACATGTGATCTTAATATTGTATGAGTAATTTATTTAGACAAAACACTTTGTAATAATTGAATTAATTAAAACCATGCTAAAATATCATGCCCCATAAAACTCATTACCAACAATATATCATATGCAATATCTAATTGTTTGCACCTCACAATAATAATGTACCCCAATACCAGGAACTCAATTACTGAGGCCCCGGGTGGTTGAACCTGGGTACAGTGATAGTGCAAATTAGTGTTAAACAATACAATATCCATATCTCTGTGCAAAAATCAATAAAAGTGAAGGAAAAAAAACATATATCGTTCATGCAAAAAACTTAGTATCAAAGTGCCAGTGCTAGGACATCTATATAGACATTGTATTCTAGTGCTAATGGATTAACTCATGATCAGTGAAGCAGCCCATAGAAATAAAGTGCATAGTGTACAGCAATAAATAAATACGCAGCCCAGGGAAGTAAAGACTGGTGTAGGCAGCCACATTGGTAGTGTGGCAAGGAAAGACACATGACCCCCTTAACATACCCACTAGTTCCCCAGGTGTTACCCCGTTTTATCAAGGAGAGAGGACAACCATGATGTATCGCCTGCAGTACAATGTTTAAATCAGAAAGAGCAGGGGGCATGTGCCTAATCATTTCAATATTTACTAATCTTTTTGTTTTTTTCCCCATATGTCCAATCAAAAAGCCTGAATAGAGCGCAAGCTTGAGAGTTCAAACAAGGTAAAAGAAACATTGCTGCACTCACTCTCCTCGTGTCGAGGTGCAGGATTCAGAGAGCAATACCAGAGGAAAATGGAATAGCCACACTCTCTGACGGGTGGCATCCAAATTACTTTATTGAGCAACCACGAGACAGAAGTAAAAGACTGTCATGTTTCGGACAACAATATCCTTACTCATAGCCCCATGAGTAAGGGGCTATGAGTAAGGATATCGTTGTCCTAAACATGTCAGCCTTTTACTTTGCTCAATAAAATTGTTTAGATGCCACCTGTCGGTGATTGCGGATATTCCATTTTCCTCTAGTGCGCAAGCTTGATAAGTATGATTTAGGATCAGAAAGCCCTAAACATGCTTTCTCCTTTAATTATAATATTATATGCTACTCTAGAAGTCTTCTTATGCTAGATAAATCAAACAAACATTGTTTTTAGAGATTTAAAAACATGACGGGGTAAATGAATTGGCAAAATGAACATACAAAACAACAATCTTGGTAACGCATTCATCTTAAGTATATCCACACTACCAAACCATGGAAAATGAATCCTAGACCATCTCTCCCAGTCTCTTTTAATAGAACTGAGTAAAGGTGGAAAATAAAGAGTTAAAATCTTAGACATATCCTTAGGCAACATGATCCCTAAATATCTTATTGCAGTTTCCTTAAAAGGAAAGGGGTAATCCAGTCTTATCTGTCTTAACAAAGATCCACCAGTGGAGATGTTGGGAGCCTTTGATTTTAACATACCATATATACTCGCATATAAGCAGACCCACGTATAAGCCGAGGTACCCAATTTTCCCTCAGAAACTAGGAAAAAGTGATTGATCTGTGTATAAGCCCCTCCCCAGTATAGCCCCCTCCACAATAGCCAGATGGGCCCCCAGTAAAATTCAGCCCCCTCCCCACAGCCAGATGTTCCCAAGGATGATACAACGGTGTCTCAAGATGCCACGAAATGGCTTAATAGATATGAGACACAGCTATTTCCACACAGGAAGAATCCCCGATCAGGCACAACGACTCAGTCTGCAACCGAGTTTTCAGTAGGAACAGAGAGATTGGGATCGACAGTGACTTCACACACATACAATCGTTATCTGCAATAAATGGTAGTCTGCCAACACCTACCTTTAAAGTGAACCTGAAGTAAGCGTGATATGGAGGCTGACATATTTATTTCCTTTCAAGCAATACCAGTTGCCTGGCTGTCCTGCTGATTCTCTGCCTCTAATACTTTCAGCAATAGACCCTGAACAAGCATGCAGCAGATCAGGTGTTTCTGACAATATTGTCAGAACTGACAAGATTAGCTGCATGCTGGTTTCTGGTGTAATTCACTACTACTACAGCCAAATAGATCAGCAGGATGACAGGGAACTGGTATTGTTTAAAAGGAAGGAAATATAGCAGCCTCTAAATCACTTTCACGGATTCACTGTGAAGGCAGTAAAAACCTCTCAGAGCTATTCTAGCCTGCAAGAAAACGTGTTAGAATATTTGTACACCACAACTTATAAATGGTAACAGCTCCACAGGCTAGATCCATTCCATGATATACTCAAAAACAGGTAGAAAGCCTTTTAAATAATTTGAATCACTTATTTAGTAAAAATAGTGTGTTACAAAATTAGTATAGAAAAATGATAGAATTACCAAAGTGAACGGGTAATAGCCAGCAGTCATAAAATAAAAAGGGATTTATAAATAGAAAAGAATACTCAAGTGAAAATTGTCCGTCCTTTGTGGTATTGAGTTGTACAAATCCTTAGTTTGATTTTGAGGCCAGCATAATGGTCCTCCTATCTGGACTTCAGATGTTTCCGTAGTGATGGTAAGTGAAGCACTCTCTTCAAGCGCAATTAGACAGTTTAACTTCCCTGGCGGTAAGCCCAACCTGAGGTCTGGCTATGCGCGCAGGAGGATTTCTCAGGCCCTGCTGGGGCGATTTGCATAATTTTTTTTTGTACACACAGCTAGCACTTTGCTAGCTGCGTGTACTTCCCGATCGCCGCTGCTCTTCGCCCATTCACCGCTATCTGCAGCGCCGCCCCCCCAGACCCCTTGCGCAACCTGGCCTATCAGCGCCAAGCAGCACTGAGGGGTGGATCGGGACTCCAGATGACGTCACCATGTCGATAACGATCGTCGCCATGGGGACGGGGGAAGCCAAACAGGAAATCCCATTCTGAACGGGATTTCCTGTTTGCGCTGAATGCCGGAGGTGATTGGAGGGGGTGGGGGGATGCCGCTGCACTGCAGCTATCATGTAGCTAGCGCTAGGCTAGCTACATGATTACAAAAAAAAAATGTAAGTGCTGCGCTGCCCCCTGGCGGTTTTAATAGACCACCAGGGAGGTTAATTAGATCCAAAATGAGGGCAAGGTCTAGCCACCATGTTGTGGTGCATGACAAACACCACAACATACCAGTCACAACGAAAAAATTTTAACATGACTTGTATTTCCCCCGCACCAACATACTGAACATCCATCTCTTTTAAATACTGCGTATATAAATGCCAATCAACGGGCAGCACAACATGGCCACATATATTGTGTGAGTTGATTCACCAGGCGGATCAGACAATCTGCCTCTTTTCAGTTGCTCATCTAGTCGTTTGCCATGTGTACACCCACCTGATTGTTTTCAGATGACAATCATGGAGTTTGGTTGAGCATGTATGGGCCTTTAGAATCAGTGTTTTTCAGCCATGAAAAAACTTGAAGAAAACAACTGGCTTCATTTCAGGTGCAGTTTTTTCAAAGGACCGTTTTATTGGATAGTTTTATTTAGTCTATATCACACAGTAAATTCAAAGTATAATTTCAGCTGCCATTATTCACCTTGATTCAAAATGTAACCGTCAACTAATCTATTATATGATAAGCCATAATGACAAATATGTACAGAAGGTTTATTTAAAATAATTGTATCCTTTACTTTTTTGCAGAGCCATGCACAGTCACATATATGGCCATGGAAAAAAACAACATTCAGCTGGCATATAAGGGAGACAAAACATTGTACAGTGAACATCTTGACCACATAACATTCAGCTGTAAACCAGGCTACTATGAGCCATCTTCTACAACAAACCTGTTGAAAGTGCAGTGCATAGATGGTGTGATGCTGCTACCAAAATGCTCAAAACCTGGTAAGTATATTTGTTCTGTTCTATAAAGATAAATGTAATAACTGCTCTTAGGTATGTCCATAATAGTGCTGAGGAATCCAAAAATGAATAAAACATTTTTAGTTACAAAAATTAATAAAACAACACAAATAAATGCACTATACTAAATATATAAACTATAGGCTGCGGTTGCTATTAGTTACGTTCCTTCGTGTAGTCTTGTTCTTGCCTGTGTGGATGCTTGCTGGTGACTAGTAGTTAACCTGATTGCTCTGCTTCTGAGGACATAACTATAAGCTGCGGTTGCTATTAGTTACGCTCCAATCTGTAGTCCTGTCTTGTATCTGTATGAATGTATGCTATCGGTAGAGCAGCGTTTAGTCTTGCAAGCATGCTGCCTATCTTTCTGTTATCTGTCTTGTTACTTAGCCAGCGGCTCAGACAGCAGCCGCCCTGGGCAACAGTCAATCAGTCAGTCTGTTATGCTGGATACACACGGTGCCTCAGGGGGTGATTAGAGGGGATAATAGATGCAATCAATGCACTGGGGAGGTGATCGGAAGGGGGTCTGAGGGGGATCTGAGTGTTTGGCCGAGTGATCAGGAGCCCACACGGGGCAAATTAGGGCTTGATCTGATGGGTAGGTGTGTTAGGGGGTGACAGGTGGTGACAGGAGGTGATTGATGGGTGTCTCAAGGTGTGATTAGAGGGGGGAATAGATGCAAGCAATGCACTGGGGAGGTGATCGGGGGGGTGCTGAGGGCGATCCGAGGGTGTGGGCGGGTGATTGGGTGCCTGCAAAGGGGCAGATGAGGGTCTGATCTGATGGGTATGATGGGTAGCAGTGACAGGGGGTTATTGATGGGTGATTGATGGGTGATTAGAGGGGAGAACAGATGTAAATAATGCATTGGAGAGGTGTTAAGGCAGGGTCTGAGGGTGATCTGAGGGTGTGGGCGGGTGTTTAGGTGCCCGCAGGGGGCAGTTTAGGGTCTGATCTGATGGGTAGCAGTGACAGGTGGTGACAGGGGGTGACGGGGCGATTGATAGGTGATCAGGGTGTGAATAGAGGGGAGAATACAGTGGGTTGCAAAAGTATTCGGCCCCCTTGAAGTTTTCCACATTTTGTCATATTACTGCCACAAACATGAATCAATTTTATTAGGGATGCTCATTCGGATTCCGCGGAAATGCAATTTCCGAAATTCCGATCGGAAATTGCATTTCCGCATCGAAATCCGGAAATCGGTAATGCAAGTGCCGTAGGCGGATTTCCACCCGACTTTAACATCGATTTTCTCAAAAACTATAAGGTATTTTTGAAAACTTTTTTTTGCATCGTGTTCACAAGATTCGGTTTAATAAACGCTGAAAATTTGGTGTTTCTAGGACTTAAGGGGGATTTTCTATTAACCGCTAAATTAGGCAGATTTTTACTGTAATGTAAAATGCAGAAAATCTGCATCTGCCTATTTTCTGCATTTTACATTACAGTAAAAATCTGCCGACTTTAGCAGTTAATAGCAAAGCCCCCGTAAGTCCTAGAAACACCAAATTTTCAGGGTTTATTAAACAGAACCTTCTGAGCAAGATGCAAAAAAAAAAGTTTTCAAAAAGACCTTATAGTTTTTGAGAAAATCGATGTTAAAGTTGGGCGGAATTTCCGCGATTTCCGGCGGAAATTCCGCCTTGGAATGCGGAAATTGGTAGCGGAAAGCGGAATCGGTAATCGGTACATGACGGAATGCGGAATTACCGCGGAATCGGAATTTGGCATTCCGACCATCCCTAAATTTTATTGGAATTCCACATGAAAGACCAACACAAAGTGGTGTATACATGAGAAGTGGAACAAAAATCATACATGATTCCAAACATTTCTTACAAATAAATAACTGCAAAGTGGTGTGTGCATAATTATTCTGCCCCCTTTGATCTGAGTGCAGTCAGTTGCCTATAGACATTGCCTGATGAGTGCTAATGACTAAATAGAGTGCACCTGTGTGTAATCTAATGTCAGTACAAATACAGCTGCTCTGTGAGGGCCTCAGAGGTTGGCTAAGAGAATATTGGGAGCAACAACACCGTGAAGTCCAAATAACACACAAGACAGGTCAGGGATCAAGTTATTGAGAAATTTAAAGCAGGCTTAGGCTACAAAAAGATTTCCAAAGCCTTGAACATCCCACGGAGCACTGTTCAAGAATCATCTAGAAATGGAAACTGTAAACTTACCAAGACAAGGCCATCCACCTAAACTCACAGGCCGAACAAGGAGAGTGCTGATCAGAAATGCAGTCAAGAGGCCCATGGTGACTCTGGACGAGCTGCAGAGATCTACAGTTGAGGTGGGAGACTCTGTCCATAGGACAACTATTAGTCATGCACTGTACAAAGTTGGCCTTTATGGAAGAGTGGCAAGAAGAAAGGCATTGTTAACAGAAAGCATAAGAAGTCCCGTTTGCAGTTTGCCACAAGCCATGTGGGGGACACAGCAATCATGTGGAAGAAGGTGCTCTGGTCAAATGAGACCAAAATGGAACTTTTTGGCCAAAATGCAAAACGCTATGTGTGGCAGAAAACTAACACTACACATCACTCTGAACACACCATCCCCACTGTCAAATATGGTGGTGGCAGCATCATGCTCGGGGGGTGCATCTTTTCAGCAGGGACAGGAAAGCTGGTCAGAGTTGATGGGAAGATGGATGGAGCCAAATACAGGGCAAACTTGGAAGAAAACCTCTTGGAGACTGCAAAAAGACTTGAGACTGGGGCGGAGGTTCACCTTCCAGCAGGACAATGACCCTACACATAAAGCCAGGGCAACAATGGAATGGTTTAAAACAAAACATATCTATGTGTTAGAATGCCCAGTCAAAGTCCAGATCTAAATCCAATCGAGAATCTGTGGCAAGATCTGAAAACTGCTGTTCACGAACGCTGTCCATCTAATCTGACTGAGCTAGAGCTGTTTTGCAAAGAAGAATGGGCAAGGATTTCAGTCTGTAGATGTGCAAAGCTGGTAGAGACATACCCTAAAAGACTGGTAGCTGTAATTGCAGCAAAAGGTGGTTCTACAAACTATTGACTCAGGGGGCCAAATAATTACGCACACCCCACTTTGCAGTTATTTATTTGTAAAAAATGTTTGGAATGATGTATGATTTTCAATCCACTTCTCACATGTACACCACTTTGTATTGGTCTTTCACATGGAATTCCAATAAAATTGATGCATGTTTGTGGCAGTAATGTGACAAAATGTGGAAAACTTCAAGGGGGCCGAATACTTTTGCAAGCCACTGTAGATGCAAGAAATGCACTGGTGAGGTGATCATGGCTGGGGTCTGAGGGTGTTCTGAGGGTGTGGGCGGGTGATTGGGTGCCCGCAAAGGGCAGATTTGGGCCTGATCTGATGGGTAGCAGTGACAGGTGGTGACGGGGTGATTAATGGGTGATTGATGGGTGTTCAGTGGGTGATTAGAGGGAAGAACAGATGTAAACAATGCACTTTGGAGGCGATCTAAGGGGCAGTCTGCGGGCGATATAAGGGTGCGGGCGGGTGATCAGGTACCTGCAAGGGGCAGGTTAGGGTCTGATCTGATGGGTGTTAGTGACAGGTTGTGACAGGGGGTGATTGATGGGTGATTGACAGGTGATCAGTGCGTGATTACAGGGAAGAATAGATGTATACAGTACACAGGGGGGGGGGGTGTAACGATTGTGGAACTTTCTCCGTGATCAGCGCACAACACGTGCGCTGATACGGCGGAAATCCTCCACAAGCGTATAATTGCAGGACCCCAGCAAAAGGTGCTACGCACACGTAGAGGGAAATTCCTGTCGGCAGATGGCGTTGGGGAGTGCAGAGGAACCAATCCTCTGTACCTCCACAAATGCCAGACAGGAATTGTACGAAGCACAGAACGCAAATGCAAGAGAAGCGATTGCGAATGAGAACGAGCAAAGGGACAGGTTGTATGTGTGTGCGCCAACCTAGTCGCCAACCCGCGACGGTGCACACACCACAGCAGATATGAAGCAGGAACGCGATCGCGAGAGGTGCGATCGCCAGACGTGACACAAGGTTACAGCAAGGTAGAGCACGAGAGTAGCAAAGGCACAGCAAATCATACAATGAGGAGATACGGAAAATAACAAACGCTAGCTAAACGCGAAAACCGCACTCATTCACAACAGTGCACGCGTTTATGCGCGGTCTCCACGTGATAAGCACAATAGAGACAAACACGCCTAACTAACCACCGACAGACAAACATGAAACTGAGGACGCGAGCGCTTGCTTAACGGTTATCTCATCGAGCCTCCAGCAAGCGTTCGTAGCAGACAAGACAGACACACGAAAACATGAATAAGCGAATGATAGGATCCACAGCACTAGCGAAAGTGGCTAGCGCGATCCAGGAAGACAGAACAGAAGGATCCACAGCACTAGCGCAGGATGCTAGTGCGATCCAGGTACAGAGTAGCAGAACAGAAGGATCCACAGCACTAGCGCAGGATGCTAGTGCGATCCAGGTACAGAGTAGCAGAACAGAAGGATCCACAGCACTAGCGCAGGATGCTAGTGCGATCCATGGAGGCAGAACAGAAGGATCCACAGCACTAGCGAAAAGAGGCTAGCGCGATCCAAGTGAGACAGATCAGAAGAGATAGCTGGTAGCAACCGCTGCACCAGCTATACTCCAAGAACAGAGATCAGAATGATTTCCTGTCGACCACCGATGGGACAGGACAATCGCAACAGACAAACAAAACAGATAAGCAATCCTAACTGCACTAGGGAAACCTGCCTAGCGCAGTTTCAGGAATTACTCTAAGCTGATCTTCAAACAAAGAGTAAGGCTGACACTCCTCCAGGAGTGTTTCACAGGAAGGAATCCTTATGACCAGCCAAGCATTGTGGGAAACACATAGTACTTATAGTACACGCCTCCAATGAATGTGGCCAGGCAATTTGCATGACAACATATGCAAATTCCTCAGCAAGCACAAGCTGCAAAACTGACAGAAGGTCTCCTTTCCAGAGTCCTGCAGCATGCAAACCTAAACAATGGTCAAAAAGCTGCCTGCCTGAGCAGATCATTACAGTACCCCCCCCCCCCCCTCCAGGGTCGAATTCCAGACGACCCTCAAAACCGCTATTAGCAAAACACTCCAACTGAAGACTCATGAAGGTCGGGACAGCCCGACAAGGTCCAATTCCAGAGTCAGTCCACCCGAAACCGACCTCATCGGAAACAGAAGCCACGAAACATGCCCACCAGCACTACAAGTCTCAGCGTAACACCCATCAGGACTGTGGATACCAGAGAAGAAGCCATCGACACCCTCCAGACAATACCCACCACCTTCCAAGGAGCGTCCGAAAATACCAAATCTGCCACAAAACCTGTTCGAAGTGTCTCTTTCAAAACAAAAGCCGCTGTTGATCGCATTCAGGGTACCAAGCAAAACTTCTCTCAGAATCTCCCAGAACGCCTTGAAGCTCCGCAGAGATTCCAAGAAACCAGAACGCTCACCAGGCTCACATGGAGAGCTACCAAGCACCCCCATGGAACCTATGACAGCTCCAGATTCAGAATTAGCAGGACACCCATCAAGATCAGGACTTTCAGGGACCACTTCTGGGCATGCAAGCAGGCAGGCTAAATCAGAACATGTCTCCACCGAGGAAGCATCTGAGTACGCTGGTAACCGAGGCACACTTGGGCTTTCTGGGTCACAGAGCACACTGGGGTACACCAGCACAGGAGAAACCTCAGGACATGTTGGGGAACTGCCAACCTCAGAGTCCGGCACGACCAGACCAAAACCAGGACCGGACAAAAAATCATCACGAGTAGAGGTCACAGGTACTGGTATTTCAAAAGAAGACTCGGCCTCAGGCTTAAAGATCTCAATGACTGTAATGGTATCTGACAGAAATTTATCATTGACTACCCATGACTGAAGCTCCACCAGAGCTGAAAAGGTAGCCAGCAAGGCAGCAATGCCTACGCAATGCCTACGGAAGAGGGAAACACCTCAGAAGGACTTGGGGGGCAGGAGACATCTCCTACAAGTTCTGCACCCTTTGGGAGGAACTCGGAGACCTCCAGAACATCAAACAAGACCTCAGGAACATCATTTTTCAGGTTTTCTAAGAAGGATTCTGAACTATCCATGTTACAGGGCTGAACATTAAATACCTCCTGCAGGCAGGGCAGATGTCCCAGGAATGTTTCCAACATAACCTGAGACTGAACTTCATCATAATTAGCGGGATGTACAGGAATATTTACTGGAACACACACTGACTCCCTAACTTCATTCTCACTGTACCCAGAATTCTGTGTGGCAGTCAAACTAGCTTGTAACTCCAAAACTGCAGAAAAACAGGTGAGTATAGTGGCAATACCTAGACGAGCCTCTAGGGACACTGCAGGGGATTCTAAGCAAGGCCACATTGACTCATCCAGACTACAGGGTGCAGAATCAGCACTTCCCTCGGAGCAAGAAAGGGGTTCACAAACGTCAGTGTGAAAGGAAAACATGTTTTCATTCATGGTACAGGGCAGGTTCAGAGAAAGCGTCTCTGAACAAGGCAAAGAAGGTTCAGCATCAGATTCGCGAAACCGAAGCGCTGTCTCACTCTCAGCAGATATGAAGCAGGAACGCGGTAGCGAGAGGTGCGATCGCCAGACGTGACACAAGGTTACAGCAAGGCAGAGCACAAGAGTAGCAAAGGCACAGCAAATCATACAATGAGGAGATACGGAAAATAACAAACGCTAGCTAAACGCGAACACCGCAACATCGCAACAGTGCATGCGTTTATGCGCGGTCTCCACGTGATAAGCACAATAGAGACAAACACGCCTAACTAACCACCGACAGACAAACATGAAACAGAGGACGCGAGCGCTTGCTTAACGGTTACCTCACCGAGCCTCCAGCAAGCGTTCATAGCAGACAAGACAGACACACGAAAACATGAAAAAAGTGAACGATAGGATCCACAGCACTAGCGAAAGTGGCTAGCGCGATCCAGGAAGACAGAACAGAAGGATCCACAGCACTAGCGCAGGATGCTAGTGCGATCCAGGTACAGAGTAGCAGAACAGAAGGATCCACAGCACTAGCGCAGGATGCTAGTGCGATCCAGGTACAGAGCAGCAGAACAGAAGGATCCACAGCACTAGCGCAGGATGCTAGTGCGATCCAGGGAGGCAGAACAGAAGGATCTACAGCACTAGCGAAAAGAGGCTAGCGCGATCCAAGGAGACAGAACAGAAGGATCCACAGCGCTAGCGAAAAGAAACTAGCGCGATTCAAGTGAGACAGATCAGAAGAGATAGCTGGTAGCAACCGCTGCACCAGCTATACTCCAAGAACAGAGATCAGAACGATTTCCTGTCGACCACCGCTGGGACAGGACAATCGCAACAGACAAACAAAACAGATAAGCAATCCTAACTGCACTAGGGAAACCTGCCTAGTGCAGTTTCAGGAATTACTCTAAGCTGATCTTCAAACAAAGAGTAAGGCTGACACTCCTCCAGGAGTGTTTCACAGGAAGGAATCCTTATGACCAGCCAAGCATTGTGGGAAACACATAGTACTTATAGTACACGCCTCTAATGAATGTGGCCAGGCAATTTGCATGAAAACGTATGCAAATTCCTCAGCAAGCACAAGCTGCAAAACTGACAGAAGGTCTCCTTTCCAGAGTCCTGCAGCATGCAAACCTAAACAATGGTCAAAAAGCTGCCTGCCTGCACAGGCAGCTGAGCAGATCATTACAGGGGGGTCTGGGGATGATCTGAGGGTGTGGGGGGTGATCAGGAGCCCCCAGGGGGGCAGTTTAGGACCTAACCTAAAAAATAGCGTTGACAGATAGTGACAGGGAGTGATTGATGGGTGATTATAGGGGAGAACAGATGTAAACAGTGCACTTCGGAGGCGATCTGAGGGCGGGTGTGCGGGCGATCTGAGGGTGTGGAGGGGTGATCAGGTGCCTGCAAGGGGCAGGTTAGGGTCTGATCTGGAGTTAACAACCCGCCGGCTGTTCGGGTTGTTAACCCCCGTCGCGGGTGGGCGGAGCCTATTGCCGGCAGATACGTGCGCAATGCATCTTTTGCATTTTACTCTTGCTTATTGTTGAAAAAAAAAAGCAGTACTTTCAGTGCCAGCTGGGAACAGTTGTGCCCATAAAAAAACACACTTTATTGCATTTTACTCTTGCTTAGTGTTGTATAAAAAAGCAGTACTTTCAGTGCCAGCTGGGCACAGTTGTGCCCATAAAAAAGCACACTTTATTACATTTTACTCTTGCTTAGTGTTACCAAAAAAGCAGTACTTTCAGTGCCAGCTGGGAACAGTTGTGGCCATAAAAAACACACACTTTATTGCATTTATTGTTGAAAAAAAGCAGTACTTTCAGTGCCAGCTGGGAACAGTTGTGCCCATAAAAAACACACTTTATTGCATTTTACTCTTTCTTAGTGTTGTATAAAAAAGCAGTGCTTTCAGTGCCTGCTGGGAACAGTTCTGCCCATAGAAAAACACACTGTATTGTATTTTACAGTTGCTTATTGTTGAACAAAAAAGCAGTACTTTCTGTGCCAGCTGGAACAGTTGTGCCCATAAAAAACACACTTTATTGCATTTTACTCTTGCTTATTGTTCCAAAAAAAGCAGTACTTTCAGTGCCAGCTGGGAACAGTTGTGGCCATAAAAAAACACACTTTATTGCATTTTACTCTTGCTTAGTGTTGTATAAAAAAGCAGTACTTTCAGTGCCAGCTGGAAACCGTTGTTACCATAAAAAAAACACTTTATTGCACTTTACTCTTGCTTAGTGTTGTATAAAAAGCAGTGCTTTCAGTGTCAGCTGGGAACAGTTGTGCCCATAAAAAACACACATTTTTTTGCATTTTACAGTTGCTTATTGTTGACAAAAAAAAGCAGTACTTTCAGTGCTAGCTGGAAACAGTTGTGCCCATAAAAAAAGCACACTTTATTGCATTTTACTCTTGCTTATTGTTACCAAAAAAACAGTACTTTCAGTGCCAGCTGGGAACAGTTGTGGCCATAAAAAACACAATTTATTGCATTTATTGTTCCAAAAAAAGCAGTACTTTCAGTGCCAGCTGGGAACAGTTGTGCCCATAAAAACACACTTTATTGCATTTTACTCTTTCTTAGTGTTGTATAAAAAGCAGTGCTTTCAGTGCCTGCTGGGAACAGTTCTGCCCATTAAAAACACACTGTATTGCATTTTACAGTTGCTTATTGTTGAACAAAAAAGCAGTACTTTGTGTGCCAGCTGGGAACAGTTGTGCCCATAAAAAACACACTTTATTGCATTTTACTCTTGCTTATTGTTCCAAAAAAGCAGTACTTTCAGTGCCAGCTGGGAACAGTTGTGCTCCCCCCAAAAAACACACTTTATTGCATTTTACTCTTGCTTAGTGTTGTATAAAAAAGCAGTACTTTCAGTGCCAGCTGGAAACAGTTGTTCCCATAAAAAAACACTTTATTGCATTTTACTCTTGCTTATTGTTGCCCAAAAATGCAGCACTTTCAGTGCCAGCTGGGAAAAGTTGTGCCCATAAAAAACACACTTTATTGCATTTTACTCTTGCTTAGTGTTGTATAAAAAAGCAGTACTTTCAGTGCCAGCTGGGAACAGTTGTGCCCCATAAAAAACACACTTTATTGCATTTTACTCTTGCTTAGTGTTGTATAAAAAGCAGTGCTTTCAGTGTCGGCTGGGAACAGTTGTGCCCATAAAAAAACACACTTTATTGCATTTTACAGTTGCTTTTTGTTGACAAAGAAAGCAGTACTTTCAGTGCCAGCTGGAAACAGTTGTGCCCATAAAAAAAACACACTTTATTGCATTTTACTCTTGCTTAGTGTTGTATAAAAAAGCAGTACTTTCAGTGCCAGCTGGGAACAGTTGTGACTATAAAAAACACACTTTATTGCATTTTACGGTTGCTTATTGTTGCCAAAAGAAGCAGTACTTTCAGTGCCAGCTGGGAACAGTTGTGCCCATAAAAACACACTTTATTGCATTTTACTCTTGCTTATTGTTGCCAAAAAAAGCAGTATTTTCAGTGCCAGCTGGGAACAGTTGTGCCCATAAAAACACACTTTATTGCATTTTACTCTTGCTTAGTGTTGTATAAAAAAGCAGTACTTTCAGTGTCAGCTGGGAACAGTTCTGCCCATAGAAAAACACACTGTATTGTATTTTACAGTTGCTTATTGTTGAACAAAAAAGCAGTACTTTCTGTGCCAGCTGGAACAGTTGTGCCCATAAAAAACACACTTTATTGCATTTTACTCTTGCTTATTGTTCCAAAAAAAGCAGTACTTTCAGTGCCAGCTGGGAACAGTTGTGGCCATAAAAAAACACACTTTATTGCATTTTACTCTTGCTTAGTGTTGTATAAAAAAGCAGTACTTTCAGTGCCAGCTGGAAACCGTTGTTACCATAAAAAAAACACTTTATTGCACTTTACTCTTGCTTAGTGTTGTATAAAAAGCAGTGCTTTCAGTGTCAGCTGGGAACAGTTGTGCCCATAAAAAACACACTTTATTGCATTTTACAGTTGCTTATTGTTGACAAAAAAAAGCAGTACTTTCAGTGCTAGCTGGAAACAGTTGTGCCCATAAAAAAAGCACACTTTATTGCATTTTACTCTTGCTTATTGTTACCAAAAAAACAGTACTTTCAGTGCCAGCTGGGAACAGTTGTGGCCATAAAAAACACAATTTATTGCATTTATTGTTCCAAAAAAAGCAGTACTTTCAGTGCCAGCTGGGAACAGTTGTGCCCATAAAAACACACTTTATTGCATTTTACTCTTTCTTAGTGTTGTATAAAAAGCAGTGCTTTCAGTGCCTGCTGGGAACAGTTCTGCCCATAAAAAACACACTGTATTGCATTTTACAGTTGCTTATTGTTGAACAAAAAAGCAGTACTTTGTGTGCCAGCTGGGAACAGTTGTGCCCATAAAAAACACACTTTATTGCATTTTACTCTTGCTTATTGTTCCAAAAAAGCAGTACTTTCAGTGCCAGCTGGGAACAGTTGTGCTCCCCCCAAAAAACACACTTTATTGCATTTTACTCTTGCTTAGTGTTGTATAAAAAAGCAGTACTTTCAGTGCCAGCTGGAAACAGTTGTTCCCATAAAAAAACACTTTATTGCATTTTACTCTTGCTTATTGTTGCCCAAAAATGCAGCACTTTCAGTGCCAGCTGGGAAAAGTTGTGCCCATAAAAAACACACTTTATTGCATTTTACTCTTGCTTAGTGTTGTATAAAAAAGCAGTACTTTCAGTGCCAGCTGGGAACAGTTGTGCCCCATAAAAAACACACTTTATTGCATTTTACTCTTGCTTAGTGTTGTATAAAAAGCAGTGCTTTCAGTGTCGGCTGGGAACAGTTGTGCCCATAAAAAAACACACTTTATTGCATTTTACAGTTGCTTTTTGTTGACAAAGAAAGCAGTACTTTCAGTGCCAGCTGGAAACAGTTGTGCCCATAAAAAAAACACACTTTATTGCATTTTACTCTTGCTTAGTGTTGTATAAAAAAGCAGTACTTTCAGTGCCAGCTGGGAACAGTTGTGACTATAAAAAACACACTTTATTGCATTTTACGGTTGCTTATTGTTGCCAAAAGAAGCAGTACTTTCAGTGCCAGCTGGGAACAGTTGTGCCCATAAAAACACACTTTATTGCATTTTACTCTTGCTTATTGTTGCCAAAAAAAGCAGTATTTTCAGTGCCAGCTGGGACCAGTTGTGCCCATAAAAACACACTTTATTGCATTTTACTCTTGCTTAGTGTTGTATAAAAAAGCAGTACTTTCAGTGTCAGTTGGGAACAGTTGTGCCCATAAAACACACACTTTATTGCATTTTACTCTTGCGTATTGTTGCCAAAAAAGCAGTACTTTTAGTGCCAGCTGGGAACAGTTGTGCCCATAAAAAACACACTTTATTACATTTTACGGTTGCTTATTGTTGAAAAACAAATTGAGGTGTGCAGAGGTTGTTCTGAGGAGCTCTACTCCAGTGCACACACATGAGATGGAAGAGGAGGTTATGGACAACGAGTTCACAGACCCAACATGGGAAGCAGGCCATCGCTGTTGGGATGGCACTACAGATGAGACGCAAAAGAGGCATGTGCCAAACTCCCCAGCAAAGCAGTAGGTCTTCAAAAGTCTGGTCTTTTTTTGAAGACAGCAGGGAGGATGTAACCAAGGTGGTTTGCAAGGTGTGCAGGACCACAATGAGCAGGGGGAAAAATGTCAACAACCTCACCACCACCAGAATGCACCGGCACATGGAAGCCAAACATCGCAATCTGTGGGCAGACACACAAGGCCAGGGTACCGGCTCGTTTCCAGCCCCCAGCAACACTGCCTCCATTTTGGACACCAGACCCTCCTCAGCAGCCCAGCCATTAAGTGTTGGCCAACCATCAGTACCCGATGTCAGACGCAGCAGTAGTGCTCTTGACTGTTCCCAGTCATCGACGACAACAACCAACTGCCCTTCAGTGTGCGAGCCTACTATTCAGTTGTCTGTCCCAGAGATGTTGGAGCGCAGGAGAAAATTGCCAGCAAACGACCTCCGGGCCATGTCACTAACAGCCAGCATTGTCAAATTCCTATATATATGCTGCCATATAGTGTGGTGGAGACAGAGCTTCAAATCCATGATGTCGATGGCCATACCACGTTACGTGGTTCCCAACCGCCACTACTTTGCGCGCTGTGCCGTGCCAGCATTACAGGAGCACGTGGTGGCAAACATCACCCGAAGCCTGAAAAATGCAGTTGCCTGCAAGGTTCACCTCACCATTGACATGTGGATGAGTGCATTTGGCCAGGGTCGGTACATCTCCCTTACGGCCAGGCCCGCCATCAGGGGGGGACATCCGTGACTCCCGTCACGGGCCCCGGCCCTGCAGGGGGGCCCCATCCCCGCCGCGGCCCTGCCGGGTGCCGCCCGGCCGCCGCTCAACCCCCCCTGACCGCTTCTCCCTCCCTCTCCCTCCATCCCTCTAGCCGCCGCCGCCGCCGCCGCCTCCGCCTAGTCAGACCCCGATCAGGCGGCGACAATAGTGCGGGCGCTAGGACCCAGCGCCCGCACTGATATGCGGAAGTGACGTCACTTCCGCATATAGAGCGGGTGCGTCCAGCGCCCGCTCTGGTCGGGTCGCCGCTGATCTTGAGGTCTGACGCTGGGCAGCACTCACTGGCAAGGTAGGGGAGGCAGCGGCGGCAGCGACGACGACGGCGGCGGCTCCCTGTCACTCGCTCACTAGCTAAAGGGCCTCCCTGTCACTCACTCCTTAAAGGGCCTCCCTGTCACTCACTCCCTAAAGGGCCTCCCTGTCACTCACTCCCTAAAGGGCCTCCCTGTCACTCACCCACTACTTAAAGGGCCTCCCTGTCACTCACTCCCTAAAGGGCCTCCCTGTCACTCACTCCCTAAAGGGCCTCCCTGTCACTCACCCACTACTTAAAGGGCCTCCCTGTCACTCACTCCCTAAAGGGCCTCCCTGCCACTCACTCACTACTTAAAGGGCCTCCTTGTCACTCACTCACTACTTGAAGGGCCTCCCTGTCACTCACTCACTACCTAAAGGGCCTCCCTGTCACTCACTCACTACCTAAAGGGCCTCCCTGTCACTCACTCACTCCCTAAAGGGCCTCCCTGTCACTCACTCACTCCCTAAATGGCCTCCCTGTCACTCACTTCCTAAAGGGCCTCCCTGTCACTCACTCACTAGCTAAAGGGCCTCCCTGTCACTCACTCACTACTTGAAGGGCCTCCCTGTCACTCACTCACTACTTGAAGGGCCTCCCTGTCACTCACTCACTACCTAAAGGGCCTCCCTGTCACTCACTACCTAAAGGGCCTCCCTGTCACTCACTCACTCCCTAAAGGGCCTCCCTGTCACTCACTCACTACCTAAAGGGCCTCCCTGTCACTCACTACCTAAAGGGCCTCCCTGTCACTCACTCCCTAAAGGGCCTCCCTGTCACTCACTCACTAGCTAAAGGGCCTCCCTGTCACTCACTCACTACTTAAAGGGCCTCCCTGTCACTCACTCACTACTTGAAGGGCCTCCCTGTCACTCACTCACTACCTAAAGGGCCTCCCTGTCACTCACTCCCTAAAGGGCCTCCCTGTCACTCACTCACTCCCTAAAGGGCCTCCCTGTCACTCACTCGCTCCCTAAAGGGCCTCCCTGTCACTCACTCACTAGCTAAAGGGCCTCCCTGTCACTCACTCACTAGCTAAAGGGCCTCCCTGTCACTCACTCACTAGCTAAAGGGGCTCCCTGTCACTCACTCACTACCTAAAGGGGCTCCCTGTCACTCACTCACTACCTAAAAGGGCTCCCTGTCACTCACTGCCTAAAGGGCTCCATGTCACTCACTACCTAACCTGGGGGTCCCTGTCAGAATCCAGGTGAGAGGTGTCTACCATAATAAGGGGGCATTCTGCCTATTTATGTGAAATGCTGTCTATTTATGTGCCTCATGACTGCTGAATTTGTCTTGTTGGGGGCCTAATGATTGAATTTTTACTTGTTGGGGGCCTCATGATTTGTTGGGAGCCTCAAGATTGCTGAATTTGTCTTGTTGTGGGCCTCATGATTTGTTGGGGGCCTCATGATTGCTGAATTTGTCTTGTTGGGGGTCTCACGAATGCTGAATTTGTCTTGTTGGGGGCCTCATGATTGCTGAATTTGTCTTGTTGGGGGCTTCATGATTGCTGAATTTGTCTTGTTGGGGGCCTCATGATTGCTGAATTTGTCTTGTTGGGGGCCTCATGGTTTGTTGGGGGCCTCATGATTGCTAACTGCGAGACTATGGGAAAATCTGAATCATTACCATATGAGACAATAGCATTAAACCTACTTTTTTAGCTTTTTTAAACAGAAAATAAAACTGGGAGGTTCTAAAAAAATGATGGAGCACTTCCTCCTTCCGGCTTGAAGGAGGAAGTGCTCGATATCGAGGCTTGCAACGCGTCCATTCAGACACTTGCACCTCGTTGAAACGCTGGGTGGAGATCGGCGTTCTGGGTAATTAACCCCGCCGCATCTAGCCGCTCAGCTGTGGCAATTAGAGCTAACTTGAATCACGAGTATCCACCGTGGTTATTCGTGATTAATTTGTGGACAGCAAGCCTCCAACTAGCTCTGCCAACATGTAATGGCTACACACATTTCTCAGTTTGTGGGGGGGGGGGGGCCCCGGACTGATGATTTGTGAGGGGCCCCAAAATTTCTGATGGCGGCCCTGCTTACGGCACACTGGGTGAACCTTGTGGAGCCTGGCAGCGACTCCTCACCGGCTATGGCACAGGTTTTGCCAACACCTCAAATAGCTGGACCTGCGTCCCTACGAGTTGACAGCACCTACCTCTCTGGCTCCTTTTCCTCCACTGCCTCTGCAAATTCTACCTCATCCGGCAGTGCTAACTCAGCAGTAAGTGCGTGGAAGCGGTGCAGCACAGCTGTTGCCATGCGTCAGCAGGCCTTATTAAAGCTGATCTGCCTTGGAGATAAGCAGCACAAAAGTGCTGAAATTTGGAAGGGAATACAGGAACAGACCCAGTTGTGGCTGGCACCGCTGGACCTGGAACCAGGCCTGGTTGTGTGTGATAATGGGAGTAATCTCATTAGCGCGTTACAGTTGGCAAAGCTGAGACACATCCCTTGCCTGGCCCACGTTCTGAACCTAGTGGTTCAGCGGTTCCTGAGGACATGCCTAGACGTGGGGGATCTTCTGCAGAAGGTGCGACGAGTGGCCAAGCATTTTTTGCAAATCCAGTACCGCTTCAGCCGCACTCACCAAGCTGCAGCAGCGATTCAGTCTACCCAACCATCGCTTGGTGTGTGATGTCCCCACACGCTGGAATTTGACGCTGCACTTTGCAAGCAGAAGAGTGCAGTAGTCCGGTACCTGATGGAGCAGTACCGAGGCTTATCCAGTTAGTTGCCAAACTTCTGTGGTTAAGAATGGGCCACCATGTTGGACTTCTTCAAAGTCCTCCAAAATTTTGAGCAATCCACGTTGCTTGTGAGCGGTGATAACTCATTAGTCAGCATTACAATACCACTGCTGTGTTTACTGAAGAAATCACTGTTGAAGATCAAGGAAGATGCAATCAGGATGGAAGAGGAGGAATTCAGAGAGGACACCGCACAGCGTGATATCCAAATCAGGCAATCTGCCTCAGGAACTGCTGGTCCCTTGTATGATGAAGAAGACGAGGAACAGCTGGAGTTAGAGCAGGACATGGATGCCTCCACTGCCGAGGGACATGGCCGTGCACGTTTGACTTCCACAATTCAGCGGGAATGGGCAGGAGAAGACAAGGAAGAAGGTGGGCATGATGCTGGTGATGGTGCATCACAAGCAAGCACAGAACATGATGATGCCAGAGTCCCAACAGGTTGCTCATCATGAGCAACCTGTTGGGACTCTGGCACACATGGCTCAGTTCATGTAAGGCTGCATTGAACGTGACCCGCGCATTGTCCGAATTCTGGTGGACGTGGATTACTGGGTTTACACCCTTCTGGATCCACGGTACAAAGAAAATTTTCCAACATTGATTGAAGAAAGTGTCAGACAGGTAAAAATGCAAGAATACCAGAAGGCCCTTGTGGAGAAATTGGTGAGATTTGCATCCTCCTCCAGCCACGCCGACAGACTGACTTCCACTAAACCATGACTAGGAGGGGAGCAAAGAACAACACAAGCTGCAGCTAGTGCTCACAAAGGAATGGTATCAGCAGTGTCCAAGGTGTGGCAAAGTTTTCTGACACCCAGGCAGCAGCCCACAGAACAGCATTCACGCAGTTCCACCTCCAACACCACTCGCCTGCAGAGGATGGTCAAGGACTACATGTCAGATGGCGTAGCCATGTTCAACGATCCATCAGTCCCTTTTAATTATTGGGTCTCTAAGCTAGACTCCTGGCACGAACTGGCACTGTACGCAATAGAGATGCTGGCTTGTCCTGCCGCCAGCGTTATGTCCGAATGTTGTTTCAGTGCTGCCGGAAGTATTTGAGCGTAAGAAGCAAATGTCTGCCAGTCACCCTCTTGCCCGGCATCTGACAGCTGGCGTGGCGGAACTATTAGCATGCCAGCTATTACCATACAAGCTGGTGGAGTCAGAGGCTTTCCGTAAGTTTCTGGCCATTGGTACACCACAGTGAAAGATACCAGGCCACAATTATTTTTCACAAAAGGCCATACCCAAACTGTACCGTGCAGTTGAGAGGCAAGTGGTGTCATCTATTGCGAAGAGCATTGGGTCAAGGGTCCACCTGACCACGGATGCCTGGTCTGCCAAGCACAGGCAGGGTCGCTACATTACGTACACAGCCCATTGGGTCAACCTGGTGACCAATGGCAGCAAGCAGGGAGTACGTGGCTGCGCAGCGGACCGACTTGTGACACCTCCATGGCTTGCAGGCAGGCCTCCAGCCACCTCCTCTCCGCCTGCTACATCCTCTTTGCTGTCGTCATCCTCCTCCTCCTCCTTGGCTGGTGCCGCGATCTCCTCTCCAGCTACACAGCCCCCGCACCCCAGGGCCTATGCTGCATGCCAGGTACGACGGTGTCACGCAGTCTTAGACATGTCTTGCCTCAAAGCGGAGAGTCACACTGGAGCAGCTCTCCTGGCTGCTCTTAACAAACAGGTGGAGCAATGGCTGACCCCGCACAAGCTGTAGATCGGCAACGTGATGTGTGACAACGGCAGAAATCTCATTTCCGCGTTGAATTTGGGAAAGCTGACACATGTACCCTGCATGGCACATGTGCTGAATCTGGTCGTGCAAAGATTTGTGTCCAAGTACCCAGGTTTAGAGGACGTCCTGAAGCAGGCCAGAAAGTTGTGTGGGCATTTCAGGCGATCTTACATGTCCATGGCACGCTTTGCGGACATTCAGCGTAGAAACAACTTGCCGGTGAGACGCCTGATTTGCGATAGCCCGACTCGCTGGAATTCCACCCTGCTCATGTTCTCTTGCCTGCTAGACCAGGAGAAAGCCGTCACCCAGTACCTGTAGAATTACAGTACAAGGACACAATCTGGGAAGATGGGCATGTTGTGGCCCAACAACTGGACACTGATGCGAAATGCATGCAGGATCATGGAGCCCTTTGAGGAGGTGACCAAACTGGTGAGTCGCGCTGAGGCCACCATCAGCGACTTGATCCCCTACGCTTACTTCCTGGAGGGTGCCGTGCGTAGAGTAGTGGATACAGCTGTGGAGGAGCATGAACGAGAACCGTTACGGCAGGAGGAGTCGTGGGAGCGATTTTCATAGAACCCGATGTTTCCTCAACACCTGCGGCAGCACAGAGGGGGGAGGAGGAGGAAGAAAAGGAGTCGTGTGGGGAAGGAGAGGAGTCAGACTCTGATGATGATGATAAGGAAGGTGTTTCTGTGGAGGAGGAAGAGGCGACAGAAGAAGAACAACCGCGGCAGCCGTCACAGGTGGCTTCTGCTGCTCCACGTTCCCTTGGTATTGTTCGTGGCTGGGGGAGGAAGAGGAAGAGCACTGAGGAAGAGCAAGAGGAGATGGAGAGTACGTCTGCATCTAGCTTTGTGCAGATGGCCTCTTTCATGTTGTCCAACCAAACTCAAGGCGAATGACCTGTACTGGGCAGTGGTGCTCAAATACCCCTTTTCAAAATTCGAGTTAGGTCGAATTCGAATAGTAAATTATTCGAGGTCAGTCGAATATTCGAGTCGAATAATTTTTACTATTCGATTCGACCTCGGACTTCGACCTCACTATTCGAGTCGGTATTCGAGCTCATTATTCGAGCTGACTATTCGAAATGGCCTTAAATAGCTTCCAACACTTGTTTTGAGGGTGAATGATGCAAGAAACCTCTTTTTTTCAAAGTAACAACAGCAAGTGATTATGTGGGGATGTTCCTTTAAAAAAAAAAAGTTGAAAAGAGAAGTTGTGTCCAGAAATTTGTTCAGTACTGTATATACTTCTTCTTCTTCTTCTTCTTTATCTTCTATATCTTCTTCTTCTTCTTCTTCTATATCTTCTTCTTCTATATCTTCTTCTTCTATATCTTCTTCTTCTTTTATATTGTCTTCTTCTTCTTCTTCATCTTCTTCATCTTCTTCATCATCATCTTCTTCTTCTTCATCTTCTTTTTCTTCATCTTCTTCATCTTCTTCATCTTCTTCTTCATCTTCATCATCTTCTTCTTCATCTTCTTCATCTTCTTCATCTTCTTCTTCTTCATCTTCTTCATCTTCTTCATCTTCATCTTCTTCATCTTCTTCATCTTCTTCTTCTTCTTCATCTTCTTCTTCTTCATCTTCTTCATCTTCTTCATCTTCTTCTTCATCTTCTTCATCTTCTTCATCTTCTTCATCTTCTTCATCTTCATCTTCTTCTTCTTCATCTTCTTCTTCTTCTTCATCATCTTCTTCTTCTTCATCTTCTTCATCTTCTTCATCTTCATCTTCTTCATCTTCTTCATCTTCTTCTTCTTCATCATCTTCATCTTCTTCTTCTTCATCTTCTTCTTCTTCATCTTCTTCATCTTCTTCATCTTCATCTTCTTCATCTTCTTCATCTTCTTCTTCTTCATCTTCATCTTCTTCTCCTCCTTCTTCTTCTTCTTCTTCTTCTTCTTCTTCTTCTTCTTCTTCTTCTTCTTCTTCTTCATCTTCTTCATCTTCATCTTCTTCATCTTCTTCTTCTTCTTCATCTTCTTCTATATCGTCTTCTTCTTCACTTATTTCTCTTTTCAAATTTTTTTTTTAAAGAAATGCAGCTATTTTTGAGCGTAACAAATAGCTGGTTGCGCACGCATGTTGGAAGCACCATTGTATGTGCTCCCTGGCAGTGGAAACACACAGACAGCAGGAGGTAAATTCAGCAGCAAGAGGAGGAGGATGAGTGTGTGGCAGCAGGCAGTCAATGAGGCAGGCAGCGTGACATAATAGCCCTGGTACCTAGCGGTGATACCAGGGCTGTAAATAAACACAGCAGGCAGGAGGTCCCAGACAGCGGTCGTGCAGCCCACATTGTGTCCAATACACAACTGGGACAACACAGTTTTCAACCCGGGCACCTCAGAAAAATTAAACCTTTTTTTTTTTTTTGTTTTTTTTTTTTTGGTTTTTACAACAAATTACACAGATATAGCTATTTTTTGACGTAATAGCTGGTGGCAGAGTGGCAGCAGAAGGTAAATCTGTGTACCCTGGCAGTGGGAAACACAGACAGACAGCAGCAGCAGCAGGAGGAATGGAGGAGTAATTATGTGTGCAGCTATAGTTTGACGTAATAGCTGGTGGCAGAGTGGCAGCAGAAGGTAAATCTGTGTACCCTGGCAGTGGGAAACACAGACAGACAGCAGCAGCAGCAGGAGGAATGGAGGAGTAATTATGTGTGCAGCTATAGTTTGACGTAATAGCTGGTGGCAGAGTGGCAGCAGAAGGGAAATCTGTGTACCCTGGCAGTGGGAAACACAGACAGACAGCAGCAGCAGCAGGAGGAATGGAGGAGTAATGTGAGTAGCTATTGTTTGACGTAATAGCTGGCGGCAGAGTGGCAGCAGAAGCTAATTCTGTGTACCCTGGCAGTGGGAAACACAGACAGACAGCAGCATCAGCAGGAGGAATGGAGGAGTAGTGTGAGTGTGGCAGCAGGTAGGCAGCGTGACATAATAGCCCTGGTACCTAGCGGTGATACCAGGCCGTAAATGAACACAACAGGAGGTCCCAGACAGCGGTCGTGCAGCCCACATCGTATCCAATAAACAACTGGGACAACACAGTTTTCAACCCGGGCACCTCAGAAAAATTAAACCTTTTTTTTTGTAATGGTTTTGTAGTTTTGGTTTTACAACCAATTACACAGATATAGCTATTTTTTGACGTAATAGCTGGTGGCAGAGTGGCAGCAGAAGGTAAATCTGTGTACCCTGGCGTTGGGAAACACAGACAGACAGACAGCAGCAGCAGCAGGAGGAATGGAGGAGTAATGTGAGCAGCTATTGTTTGACGTAATAGCTGGTGGCAGAGTGGCAGCAGAAGCTAATTCTGTGTACCCTGGCAGTGGGAAACACAGACAGACAGCAGCAGCAGGAGGAATGGAGGAGTAGTGTGAGTGTGGCAGCAGGCAGGCAGCGTGACATAATAGCCCTGGTACCTAGCGGTGATACCAGGCCGTAAATGAACACAACAGAAGGTCCCAGACAGCGGTCGTGCAGCCCACATCGTGTCCAATACACAACTGGGACAACACAGTTTTCAACCCGGGCACCTCAGAAAAATTAAACCTTTTTTTTTGTAATGGTTTTGTAGTTTTGGTTTTACAACCAATTACACAGATATAGCTATTTTTTGACGTAATAGCTGGTGGCAGAGTGGCAGCAGAAGGTAAATCTGTGTACCCTGGCGGTGGGAAACACAGACAGACAGACAGCAGCAGCAGCAGGAGAAATGGAGGAGTAATGTGAGCAGCTATTGTTTGACGTAATAGCTGGTGGCAGAGTGGCAGCAGAAGCTAATTCTGTGTACCCTGGCAGTGGGAAACACAGACAGACAGCAGCAGCAGGAGGAATGGAGGAGTAGCGGTGATACCAGGCCGTAAATGAACACAACAGGAGGTCCCAGACAGCGGTCGTGCAGCCCACATCGTGTCCAATACACAACTGGGACAACACAGTTTTCAACCCGGGCACCTCACCTTTTTTTAATGGTTTTTTGGTTTTGTTTGTAAAACAAATTACACAGATATATAGCTATTGTTTGACGTAATAGCTTGTGGCAGAGTGGCAGCAGAAGGTAAATCTGTGTACCCTGGCAGTGGGAAACACAGACAGACAGCAGAAGGGCAGTACACAGCAGCCCACTGTAGGTGTAAAATGTGTGGCTGCAGGCGACGTAATAGTCAAAGTGAACAAGGCTGGCTTAGTGAGCAGGAGCCAGGAGGTGGTAAAGGGTGGTAAGGCACATTAACGATGGTTCTTAGCCAGTTCATGTCCCCCTCTCGCCGACAACAGGGGCCAGGAACTCGCCTTCCACCCACGCCTGGTTCATCTTGAGAAACGTCAGTTTGTCCACAGACTTGTGAGACAGACGTGAGCGTTTCTCGGTGACCACACCACCAGCTGCACTGAAGCAGCGCTCGTACAGCACGCTGGAAGGGGGGCAGGATAGCACTTCCAGGGCGTACTGCGCCAGCTCGTCCAGATCTCCAGGCGCTTGACCCAATACTCCATGGGATCAACAGGGGCATCGCTGTCAAGCCCGCTGTAGGACCCCATGTAGTCAGCCACCATGCGGGTCAGGCGCTGGCTGTGACCGGTGGAGGATGCTGCTGCATGCACCTCCTCTCTAGTCACTGCTGCCGGAGCCTCTACAGTCCTGTAGAGCTCGTGGCTGAGAGACAGCAGGTCTGTGGGGCGCTTGCTGCTGGATGCAGGCACCTGCTGCTGCCTCTGTGCTGGCTGCTGGACAGTGGGGGTGGAAGGCTGGGGGAAGGCTTCCTCCAAGCGCTCAACAAGGGCCTGCTGCAAGCTCCTTATTTGTTGCGCTGGGTCTCCTCCTGCAGGCGGCAGGAACTGGCTCAACTTCCCCTTGAGGCGTGGGTCCAACATCATGCTGATCCAGATGTCCTCCCTCTGCTTCATCTGGATCACCCTGGGGTCTCTGCGCAGGCACGTCAGCATGTGCGCTGCCATTGGGAAGAGGCGGGCCACGTCTGCTGGCACATCGACGGCAGTGCTGCTGTCCTCATCCTCCTCCTCTGCCTCGTCAGCCTCATCCTCTCTCCACCCCCGCACCAACTCAGCTGCACTGTGCTGCTCCCCCTCATCAGCAGCAAGGTCAGGGACCTCCACCAAGTCCTCCTCCTCCTCCCCCTCAGAGGTGGACTGTGCAGCTGCTTGCCGCTCCTGCTGGTCCAAGGCTGCCGCTCCCTGTTCCAGCAAAGCATCGAGGGCCCTGTTCAGCAGACAAACCAGGGGCACCCACTCGCAGACCATAGCATGGTCCCTGCTCACCATGTTAGTGGCCTGCAGAAAGGGAGCCAGCACTAAGCACACCTGCTGCATGTGCCTCCAGTCATCATCGGGGATGATGGACGGGATGTTGCTGGTCTTGTCCCTTCTCTGAGCGGCGGAAACAGTGGCCAGGGCAAGGTACTGGTTGACAGCGTGCTTCTGTTCAACCAGACGCTCCAACATCGCCAGGGTGGAGTTCCAGCGAGTCGGAACGTCAAGGATCAGCCGATGGCGTGGCAGATCCAGCTCCTTTTGCACGTCTTCCAGGCTCGCACAGGCTGCAGCCGAGCGCCGGAAGTGACGCACAACGTTCCTTGCCGTTTCCAGCAGTTCGCCCATCCCCTGGTAGGTGCGCAAGAACTTCTGCACCACCAGGTTCAGCACGTGGGCAAGACAGGGGATGTGGGTCAGGTTTCCCCTGTCTATTGCGGCAACCAGATTGGCCCCATTGTCGGCCACCACCTCTCCGACTCTGAGGCCTCTGGGGGTTAGCCAAATCCTCTCCTGCTCCTGGAGTTTGGCCAACACATGGGTTGCCGTCAGCTTGGTCTTCCCAAGGCTGACCAAGTGCAGCAGCGCTTGGCAGTGGCGGGCCTTCACGCTGCTGCTGAGGCGGGGGGTTTGGCCAGGTGTGCCGGAGGATGGCAGAGGATCGGAGGAACCTGCTGCAGTTCCCCTGACCCTGCGGGGTGGCACCACCCACTGTGTTGCTGCTGCTGCTGTGCCCGCTGCTGCTCTCCCATCCTCACCCCCTTCCACCAAGCTGACCCAGTGGACAGTGAAGGACAGGTAGCGGCCTGTCCCGAAGCGGCTGCTCCAGTAGTCCATGGTGACGTGGACCCTTTCACCAACCGCGTCCTCCAGCCCTCGCTCCACATTGGCCATCACAAAGCGGTGCAGTGCAGGAATGGCCTTGCGGGAGAAAAAGTGTCTGCTGGGGAGCTGCCAGTCTGGGGCTGCGCAAGCAAGCAGCGCACGAATGTCGCTCCCCTCCTGCACGAGCGTGTACGGCAGGAGTTGGGAGCACATGGCCCGTGCCAGCAAGCCGTTCAGCTGCCGCACGCGACGGCTGCTGGGAGGCAGAGCCCTAACCACCCCCTGGAAGGACTCGCTCAAAAGGCTCTGGCGTGGCCTTTTGCTGGCACGGGAATCAGCAGACACAGCGGAGGAGGCCACTGAGGACTGGCTGCCAGAACAGGCCTCAGTGTCGGCAGCAGGAGTTGCAGAGGGGGGAGGAGCAGTGCGTTTCCGCACTCCTGCTGGTGCTGCTGGAGGAGCAGGAGGGCGGGTGGCTGCTGTTGCTGCTGCTGCTGAAGGCTGTGCAGTGATGGGTGTGGTGCCACTGCCAGCACCAGATGCCTTCAGCCTCTGGAACTCCTCATGCTGGTGGAAATGTTTCGCAGCAAGGTGGTTGATGAGCGAGCTGGTGCAGAACTTTAAGGGGTCTGCACCTCTGCTCAACTTCCGCTGACAGTGGTTGCAAGTGGCGTACTTGCTGTACACAGTGGGCATGGTGAAATATCGCCAGATTGGTGACAGAAACATCCCCCTACGGCATGGAAGCGCTGCTGCCTGTCTCCCTGTGGTGGTTGGGGGTGGGGCTTGGGGGGCTTGGGTGCGGCTGGTGGTGGTACTGGCAGATGCTGCTGCTGCTGCTGCTGCTGCTGAGCCTGAGACACCAGCAGGCTGTGGGACCTGCCTACTGCTGCCAATGCTTGCAATGATGCGCCTCCTTGCAAGGCCCACAAGAGCATCCTCCTCCTCCTCCTCAGAGCTGCTGAGGACGACATCCCCTGGAGGTGGTGGCACCCAGTCTCTGTCTGTCACCGGGTCATCATCATCCTCCCCCTCCTGAAACATGTCCTGCTGGGATGATGACCCCCCAAACTCCTCTCCTGATGCATGGATGGGCTGCTTGACTGTCGCCACAGTCTTGCTGTCCAATCCCTCATCCCCCAAAGTGCCCATCAGCATCTCCTCCTCAAAATCGCCAACAACAGCAGACAATACCCTGATGGTGCCTGGGGTAAAAATACTGCTGAGTGACGGGTCGCCAACTTGTGACGGTGAACTGGCCTCCTCCCCAGACCCTGCTGGGCGGCTGCTGCGAACAGGGGTGGTGGTGGTGGTGGTGGTGAGGGTGGAGGCCTCGGATGCAGAGCTGATGGCGGGCTGCTCATCCTCCGTCATGAGTTGCACCACAGTGTCTGCATGCTTTTCCTCAATGGGACGTTTCCGACCCGGCTGGAGGAAAATCGGAGCAGGTGCTACACGCTGCTGCTGCTGTGTCTCTGCAGCGTGAGTTGCAGATGCTCCTGCTGGGCGGCGCCCAAGGTGTCCACGGCCAGTGGCTATGGGAGGAATGTTAGCAATAGCCACTGACGCTGCTGCTGCTGCTGCTGCGGAACTGTGCATGGTGGCGCGGCCGCGGCCTGCCACAATGCTGCTCCCTCTCCTCCTGATTCCCTTGCTGCCCTTCCCCTTGCCCAAACCGCGCTGGCTGCCACTTCCAGACATCTTCGATGTTTTGGGCGTATAGACAAAAGTTTTTTAAAAGGGCGGGTGAAAAGTGGGGTACTTTAATGGAGTGGGTTGGTGGGTGAGGTGACTGAGTGAGTGTCCCTAGTACAGTAAGTAAGTAGTAACAGTCAGGAAGTACAACTAGCAGTTACAATAATCAGTAGTAATCACAAGTAAATTTAGTGTGTGTACACTACAGACAGTGAGTGCTCGCACGCGCAAACACGCGCAGGAGCTAGCCTATGAACAGTGACTGAGTGAGTGTCCCTAGTACAGTAAGTAAGTAAGTAGTAACAGTCAGTAAGTACAACTAACTAATTACAATAATCAATCAGTTATCAGAAGGAAATAGAGTGTGTGTAGTGTGTGTACACAGACAGTGAGTGCACACACGCAGGAGCTAGTAGCCTATGAACAGTGACTGAGTGTCCTAGACTCCTAGTACAGTAAGAGTAAGTAGTAACAGTAAGTACAACTAACTAATTACAATAATCAATCAGTTATCAGAAGGAAATAGAGTGTGTGACTGTGTGTAGTGTGTGTACACAGACAGTGAGTGCACACACGCAGGAGCTAGTAGACTATGAACAGTGACTGAGTGTCCTAGACTCCTAGTACAGTAAGAGTAAGTAGTAACAGTAAGTACAAACAACTAACTAATTACAATAATCAATCAGTTATCAGAAGGAAATAGAGTGTGTGTAGTGTGTGTACACAGACAGTGAGTGCACACACGCAGGAGCTAGTAGACTATGAACAGTGACTGAGTGTCCTAGACTCCTAGTACAGTAAGAGTAAGTAGTAACAGTAAGTACAACTAACTAATTACAATAAGCAATCAGTTATCAGAAGGAAATAGAGTGTGTGTAGTGTGTGTACACAGACAGTGAGTGCACACACGCAGGAGCTAGTAGCCTATGAACAGTGACTGAGTGTCCTAGACTCCTAGTACAGTAAGAGTAAGTAGTAACAGTAAGTACAAACAACTAACTAATTACAATAATCAATCAGTTATCAGAAGGAAATAGAGTGTGTGTAGTGTGTACACAGACAGTGAGTGCACACACGCAGGAGCTAGTAGCCTATGAACAGTGACTGAGTGTCCTAGACTCCTAGTACAGTAAGTAGTAACAGTAAGTACAACTAACTAATTACAATAATCAATTACAATAATCAATCAGTTATCAGAAGGAAATAGAGTGTGTGTAGTGTGTACACAGAAAGTGAGTGCACACACGCAGGAGCTAGTAGCCTATGAACAGTGACTGAGTGTCCTAGACTCCTAGTACAGTAAGAGTAAGTAGTAACAGTAAGTACAAACAACTAACTAATTACAATAATCAATCAGTTATCAGAAGGAAATAGAGTGTGTGTAGTGTGTGTACACAGACAGTGAGTGCACACACGCAGGAGCTAGTAGACTATGAACAGTGACTGAGTGTCCTAGACTCTTAGTACAGTAAGAGTAAGTAGTAACAGTAAGTACAACTAACTAATTACAATAAGCAATCAGTTATCAGAAGGAAATAGAGTGTGTGTAGTGTGTGTACACAGACAGTGAGTGCACACACGCAGGAGCTAGTAGCCTATGAACAGTGACTGAGTTTCCTAGACTCCTAGTACAGTAAGAGTAAGTAGTAACAGTAAGTACAACTAACTAATTACAATAAGCAATCAGTTATCAGAAGGAAATAGAGTGTGTGTAGTGTGTGTACACAGACAGTGAGTGCACACACGCAGGAGCTAGTAGCCTATGAACAGTGACTGAGTGTCCTAGACTCCTAGTACAGTAAGAGTAAGTAGTAACAGTAAGTACAAACAACTAACTAATTACAATAATCAATCAGTTATCAGAAGGAAATAGAGTGTGTGTAGTGTGTACACAGACAGTGAGTGCACACACGCAGGAGCTAGTAGCCTATGAACAGTGACTGAGTGTCCTAGACTCCTAGTACAGTAAGTAGTAACAGTAAGTACAACTAACTAATTACAATAATCAATTACAATAATCAATCAGTTATCAGAAGGAAATAGAGTGTGTGTAGTGTGTACACAGAAAGTGAGTGCACACACACAGGAGCAGCTAGTAGCCTATGAACAGTGACAGTGAGTGTCCTAGTACAGTTACAGTATATAACTACAATACTAATACAATCAGTAGTAAAGGACAGCAGAAATACTGGTATAGAATAGAGAGAAATAAACAGAGGACAGGAGGACAGCTGCCCACACAGGCAAGGCCCTGAGGCCTAAAGCTGTAAGCCTGCAGCAGCTGGCCTGTCTCTATGTAACACAAAAGCTACTAACTAAAATACAATGTCTAACTAACTAACAACAATATAGGTGTGTATAGGAGGTGTATGTGAGCAAAAACGCTAGGTAAATGACCACAATAGAGCTCTTGCTAAGCCAAAGCACAAAGGAGCAACTCTCTCTCTGTATAAGTCTCAGGCAAGCACGGAGAAATGGAACATGGCGGCCGCTATTTATAGGGTAGGGGCTGGCCAGGGTCCCCCTCTGTGATTGGCTGCCGTCAGAGGGCCTGGGAGCCCTCTGATTGGCTCTAAGGACATCAATCTGGGCTATGACGCTATTCGAGCTCGGTACCGAGCTCGAATAGCGCCGTTTTGCTCGAATAGCTCGAATAGTGAATGGGCTATTCGAGTGTACTCGAATAGCCCATTCGAATAGCTACAGCTATTCGGAGCTCGAATACCGAGCTCGAATAGCTGGAAAAGAGCTCAAATATTCGAGCTACTCGAATATTCGAGCTCTGCTGAGCACCACTGGGTACAACACATACATGCGATCCTACAACATACAATCAGGTACAGTAAGTACAAAGTAAGCATTACCTATATATACATACAGCACATAACTATAGTGAAGGACGCGTGGGGAAGTCTGGAATGCTATGTGAGGGGAGCAGCCTGCCGACTACCGACGGCGCTCGCACAGCTCCGTAGCAATTCCAGATGCCCTGCAGTGTGTCCTGGAAAGGAGTGGATAGAGAAAGAGAGAGAGAGAGAGAGAGAGAGAGAGAGAGAGGATAGCTAAGATAGTAAAAGGAAGAAAGAGAGAGAGAGATAAAATAATGCAAGAGGAGACAGAGGCAGAGAGTCCCATTAGGGCTGCAGGTTGAAGCACCAGGGTACAGTCCGATAACCCGTCCGAGACCATGTGCTCCCAGACGAACTGAGGGTATCCCTGAGGGGGAGACCGCGCTTAAGCAAAAGCCCTTGTTGCTGTCCAGTCTGATGTTGGCAGGGCCAGAGGGGGCCCCGTGCTCCTTGGAGCAGAAAGTACACCGTATGGAGATCCAGGCCTGCTGTGTAGGCTGGTCTGAGTGGCCTAGTTGTAGAGAGCACAGGGTACTCCAGGGCTGTACTGTGCTGCTGGTGACAGCAGGGCTCGGTGGTGGGGAGCAGGGCCTGGCTTGTGTGGAGCAGGAGGGTGATCGGGGTGAGCGGAGGCGCACATACCCCAAAGTGGTGGAGCAACCGCGGCCCTGATTTTCAGTGGTCATGAGGGAGCAGGGGAGAGCGGTGGTACACATACCCCTCGTCGATGGAGCTGCCTGCCTTTGTCTGTGATGGCATCTCCGGGCAGCGGCGGTGTAGTGGCTCCGGGCAGCGGCGTGTGGATCAGGCAGCTTCCGGGTCTCGGATCGTGGCAGGGGAGCCGCATGTCTGGCGACTTTTTACCCTGGCAGCGGAGTTGTAGCTGGCTGCTATATAAGGTCCGCCATCCAACTTACAGCATCTGAGCCTAATGTAGCGCCAAAGACCATTATCAGAGACAACGTAACACCTTGGTCAAACTTCAAAGAAATTGATGAAGAAGTCACATCAAGCATCCTCCTTCACCTCCGCCTAACTACCTGTGACCTGGATCCTGGCCCAACACAGTTCATGTTGAACTGCCCCGACCTGTGCTGGTATTCCTCAAAATTGTTAACTGTTCCTTACAATCAGGGATATTTCCTGCTTTACTGAAGGAAGCAATCATCAGGCCTCTCCTCAAAAAACCCTCCCTGGACCCAGATGCAATGACCAGATACAGACCTGTCTCTAACCTCCCCTTTCTGGGCAAGCTAATTGTAAAAGCTGTTTACCTCCAGCTAGAAGCCAAAATCCTACAAAACAACAATTATGACCCATTCCAGTCTGGCTTCAGGAAACACCACAGCACTGAAACTGCCCTCATCCAAATATGCAACCACCTACTCATGGCAAGAGACAGAGGAGAGTGCTCGATCCTCATACTGCTAGACCTTTCTGCAGCCTTTGATACAGTTGAGCATGACATCTTGATAAACAGGCTACAGGAATACTGCGGCATTGATGGCATAGTTCTTCAGTGGTTCCAATCCTTCTTGAGTGGCAGAACCCACAAAGTGTCTATGGGGCCCTTCCTGTCCACCCCTGTATCACTTAAGTATGGGGTGCCCCAGGGCTCAATCCTCTCTCCCCTGCTTTTCACGATTTACATGTTACCGCTTGGAAAACTAATCCAAAAACATGGTCTGACATACCACGTCTATGCAGACAACACCCAACTATATCTTTCCTTCAAGCTTGGTGTGACAGACCCAACTCTAACTATAAACGCCTGCTTACGTGAACTACAGCAATGGATGAATGACAACTGGCTGAAACTAAATGCAGACAAAACTGAAGTCCTTCTGATTGGAGGGCAGAGCATGATAACAAAACAACTTAACTTGCAGTCTTCACCACTGGGAATAGGAGGCACGGATCTACGCAGCTCTGATCATGTGCGTAGCCTGGGAATTCTAATTGATGGGGATTTAAACTTCAGAACTCAAATCTCTGCTGTGGTGAAATCATCCTATTTTCACCTGAAGAACATTGCAAAAATCAAGCACCTCATCCCCCCAGAAGATCTGCCAACCTTAGTCTATGCCTTCATCACATCCCGACTGGACTACTGTAACGCTCTCTACACTGGCCTTCCAAAAAAGGTCTTGTACCGCCTACAGCTGATACAGAATACTGCTGCCAGACTGCTAACCAACCAACCCCGTCACTGCCACATAACGCCAGTCCTGTACTCCCTTCACTGGCTACCTATAGAATGGAGGGTCCTATTCAAGATCGGCATACTGACATTTAAATCCCTGAATAATCTAGGCCCTGGATACATGACAGATATGTTGCAGCTACGTAGCAATCCCCGCATTCTCAGATCCACAGGTTCTAATGATCTAGTCATACCCAGAGTCCACTTGGAAACTTTTGGTCCCAGAGCCTTCTGTCATGCTGCCCCTACGTTTTGGAACTCCTTACCTCAACAGATCAGGACAGCTCCATTCCTGGACATGTTTAAATCCAGACTGAAAACCCACCGGTTCAGTTTGGCATTTGCAGAAATATAACTTTTGTTGTGTGAATACTTCATCCTACTACCAATTACTGAATCTGAGAGAGCCTAAGCGCTTTGAGTCCTATGGGAGAAAAGCACTATAGAAATGTTATTGTATTGTATTGTATTGTACCTTATTCTGACTGAGTCGGAGGCACTTGCACTCATGTTGCAAATGGTCAAGTCACCATTGATTGTGGAATGGGATATAAAGAGCGGTTTGTTGCGGTCCTGGATAATATCCCTGTTGCCACAGTACTTGGCACTGATTTGGGCACTCTTGTGTGCCATTACAAGTACCTTGCATGGCCAGATTTCTGCACAAGCCACATAGTTAAGTGCCTAGGGTGTCTGGAGGGCAGGGTGGCTGGCTCCCAAGAAACATTAGCTGGAGAACCGTGGCTGCACAACTTAGCCCGCCAGTTCGTCCTGCTTCAGACTGCCCAGCATGTAAAGAAAGCTTGCCTTCCCGTCTTCGCATCCCTGCATCACTCATCTCTGCCCCCTTCTTCCTGCTCCACTCATCACTAGCTGAAGTCCAGGGATGGATGCGGAAGAGCAGAGCAGTGCACATGTAAGCTGACTGAGCTGCTCTCTCCTGGCACTACAGATGTCAGCTTTTAGTGTGCATACACTGTTTGCTGTGACACCCACTGTCTTGCATTATTGATTCATTAATCTGATCAGCGTATATGCTGATCAGAATGATTAATCAACAAAACACTGTTACCTATCTAAAAAAAATATTAAAACCTAACTTTTAATAGATTCAATTAAAATGCCTGTCTCTGCAAATATCTCAGTACTATTTTGGTGAGGGGAATTGGGAATCCCAGAAAACTATGATTAGCCCTTATTTGGCTCTAATCAGTATTACGGTCTACCCCTTTTCCCCAGACTAAAATAACAACTACATACTATACACATATGATTTTTCTGGTCATTTTTCTGGGAAGAAGCAACTTGTGACCTTCTGGTTAATGGTTAAATGAAGTATGCAGACAAGTCCAGTTGGCTACCCGTGAGGAAGGAGTGTGCATTTGGGTGTGGCATGTATTGAACTGTTTGAGGCATTTTCTTTGCCTTTAGGCCCCTAAATAAATTTGTCCCTGAGACTGGTATTTTTTTTTTGTGTGTGTATCTAGTATACTGCACACACTATGTTCTTTTTAGCAGTTTTGAGAGTGCACATTAGTTAAAGTGGACCCAAATTAAAAATACAAGATTTCAGAAATAAAATCTATTTTCTAAATTATAATAATAAATAGCAGCCTTTTTTCAGCTGCATAATGACAAATATAAAATATTTTACATTTATTGGAGGAACCCCTCCCTTCCTTTCAAATTGCCGGGACAAAATCCGGCAAACTGGTGGAGTAGGTGGTGTCTGGCAATGGAGGAATTGCTAATAGCTGCCCCCAGTATAACCCTAGTTATGAAAAGAGAATGGTGAAAAGCATGCACTGAAATGCTCATAGGCTTGAAGGAGTGTTTATTTATATTTGTATGTGTCAGAGTGGTGTAACTAAATATTTTAAATAAAAAAAAATGTGTGGTTTGGGTCTGCTTTAAAAGATTATGCTATTTGCTAACAAGCAAGCAGCTAGTGTTGTCACAGTTAGGCTCTGTAAAGTAAGAGCATTGGGTCGTCATCCCTATTCTAAATGGTTTAGATACAATTAATCTTTTCCAATCCTTAGTGGATTGTTTCCCCAGCTCCTGATGCCAGACATTGTCCAACAAGAAGCATAATAGCTGCTGCTATGGGTTCTGCTGTTGGACATAAATCCAACATGGTATCAGCCTCTTCTGATCAAAGTGTTGGACCTGATTACCACTGGTTTCAGGATGGCCCTCTATGTTTCATAATATAGATAATATGTGGGTACATTTGGGCTCCCTGCGCCGCTGCTGGATCCAGTCCGGCATGGCGTTGACCCCCTCAGAGCAACATGTCAGACAAAGACTGACACATTAATCCCCTTTGAGAATCATACGACCAGCACCAAAAAGTTTCTGTTCTTTTTGTTCACATGCGCTTAGTAAATACCAGCCATCACAGCCATGACGGAACAGTATTTATAGATCATGTAATTAATAGCTCATGCTGCAAATGGTTGACAAGCCACTGGATAAACCAAGCAGTGTCATGTCGCAGATGGTGTGTCGCCGTTTTGGACAGATGACCATCCTTTGTCAAGTGGTGAAGTGCATTGGAACTCAAAACTCACACCCTTATATGCCCCATGACTCCGCTGGAATAACCAATCACCAGAAAACATGGACATGATGGAGAACTGAGGCAACACCATGTGACATGATATTTGCAATTCTGTCTCCTTCCCTCCTCAACAGTGGTGTTCATCCGGATTCCGGATATCCGATATCCAAACTTTCAGCTATCCGACCGGATTCTGATTCCAGATATCTGGGCTGAAATCCGCATACCACTATGCAGATATTTGGTCGCATACCCGGATATCCGCGAATATCCGGCGGATATCCGATTCCGAATACTGTAACTAAGGAGATGACATCATTGAGCCAATCAGAGGGCTCCCAGCAGAAGCCCTAGCAACCTATCACAGAAGGGAACCCTGGCCAGCCCCACCTGACCTCATTGAGCCAATCAGAGGGCTCCCAGCCTAAGCCCTAGCACCAAATCACAGAAAGGAACCTTGGCCAGGCCCTCCTGTATAATAAGGAGGGCTGCCATGATGAGAAATATCGTTTTTGCTTGTCACTGCTCGCTGAGAGACATGCTCCAGTGCTGCTGGCCTAGCAAGTGCTGTATACACTCATCTGGAACTCTCTTCCATAGCCTGTACGTCATGCTCCAAACCTGGACATCTTCAAACGCACTCGTAAAACCCACCTGTTCAGACAAGCTTATCAAATTTTATAGCCCTTTTTACTTATCTATTCACATTGTAATCAGAGGCAAAGGGTCACTGCCTCATCCATACTCCACCTCCTTACCTAGTGTGTCCCCCACTACCCTTTAGATTGTAAGCTCGCAAGGGCAGGGTCATCCTCCCAGGGGTGCTCATCCGGATTCTGGATATCCGAATAACCCGGATATCCGACCCTTTTTTTCAGCTATCCGATTCGGATTTCCAGATTTCTCTGGAAATCCAGATAGCAAACCTTGGATATTTGGTCGCATACCCGGATATCCACGGATATCCGGCGGATATGCAGATAGGAATACTGTAACTAAGGAGATGACGTTATTGAGCCAATCAGAGGGCTCCCAGCACAAGCCCTAGCACCCAATCACAGAAGGGAACCCTGGCCAGCCCCACCTGACCCCATTGAGCCAATCAGAGGGCTCCCAGCCTAAGCTCTGGCACCCAATCACAGAAGGGAACCCTGGCCAGCCCCCCTGCATAATAAGGAGGGCTGCCATGATGAGAAATCGTGTCCTTGCTGTGAATGCTCACTGAGAGACATGCTCCAGTGCTTCTGGCCTAGCAAGTGCTGTATACAGTGATAAACCTAAAGCTGTTCAGTGATTAACCCCTTCACTATCACTACACTATTGTATTGTTAGGTAGCGATCTTGATTTCATTCAGTGACAGTCAGAGTGTGTGCTGCAGGGCTGCTGAAGGCAGCTGCTATGTGTCTGTGTGTGTGCTGTGCACAGACCAGGCCAGCTGCTGCCTGCTGGCCTGCTAGCCTTAGCTACAGTGTAGATTAGGTTAGGGAATAGGATTACTGTGTTATTGTGTAGTTTGTACTGCAGTCAGTGCTAGTTAGTTGTTAGAGTAGTAGTACTACTGTTGGCTTACAACAGAACTACTGTGCTGCTGAGCAGTGCCATTGTGACAGTTAGTGTGCACTAGTGTTTTCTCCTCTGCTGTCTGACTGTCACTCAGCATGTGGCACTTGGCACGTTCCACTTGGCACTTTGCACTTGGAACTTTGCACTTTGCACTTTGCACTTGGCACGTGGCACTTGGCACTTTGCATTTGACACTTGGCACGTGCCAAGTGCCAAATGCCAAGTGCCACGTGCCACTACCAAGAGCCACGTCCGGCATGCTCCTGGCAGACGTTACACCTGCTGCTGCTGGCACTTGGCACTTTGCATTTGGCACTTTGCACTTTTCACTTTGCATATGGCACTTTGCACTTTGAATTTGGCACTTTGCACTTGCCACTTTGCATTTGGCACTTTGCATTTGGCACTTTGAGCTTTGCATTTGGCACTTTGCACTTTGCATTTGGCACTTGGCACTTTGCATTTGGTACTTTGCACTTGGCATTTGGCACTTTGCACTTTGCATTTGGCACTTTGCACTTTGCATTTGGCACTTGGCACTTTGCATTTGGCACTTTGCACTTTGCATTTGGCACTTGGCACTTTGCACTTTGCATATGGCACTTTGCACTTGGCATTTGGCACTTGGCACGTGCCAAGTGCCAAATGCCAAATGCAAAGTGCCAAATGCAAAGTGCCAAGTGCCACGTGCCACTACCAAGTGCCACGTCCGGCATGCTCCAGGCAGACATTACACCTGCTGCTGCTGCATTGCCCTGCTCCTGCTGCCTTTGCTGCTCCCACCGCCAGGGTGCCACAGGCTACTGCTGCTGTGCTGATACTACCTATATTTAACCCAAAACACAATTACTGCATCATTTTTTGGAGGTGTCTGGGCTGAAAACTGCCTTGTCCCAGTTGTGCAGTTGGACTTTGGACACAATGTGGGCTGCACGACCGCTGTCTGGAACCTTGTCCTGATGCTAATTGACAGACTTTTTTTTTGGGGGGGGGGATTTTAAGTCCCCACATCGTCAATTAGTGTTTCCCTTTTAAAAAACATGATGCTACATGCCTCATTTACCCTAAAAAAACCTTTTTGAAGCAATTTAAAGGCCACTTCAGGTTTTGCTATCCAGATAGCCGAATCCGCCCGGATACCCCAGATACTGAGGTCGGATATCCGATTTGGATCGGAAAATTTTGAACTCGGATATCTGATCTGGATCCGGATATCTGGTATCCGGATACGAATTCAATCCGGATTTTGAAAAGGGGTATCCGAGCACCCCTGCTCCTCAATTTCCGAATCTGCTGTAAGATTCAAAACCGCAATTGTTATACATTATGGCCCTTCTCTACAAGTTGTGAAGGGGACAACCTGATTCACATATTGGTTTCTAATTGCAGATTTAAGGAGAAGATTCTGTGCTTAGCCCATTGGGTGGTCTAACCGACATACAGTAAACAATGGACACTTTCTACAATACACGATGTATTGCAAATTGCAATCAAAATCAGCACTTTGATCCCCTTCGGCACCATGCTGCGCCACATAACTGTGTTGTACTGGAGTGCGTGCAATGCTGAGTGGAGCTACATTTATCTTACCAGCTATAAATTATTTTTTAATTTACTGTATTGAAAAATGCATATATGTGCCATAAATAAATGTGGTAATTTCAACTCCAAAATAGGAGAATTTGTTAAAATTATTTTTGGAAGATTTGTTTTCCTTATTACAAACAGTGGTGCTCAGCAGAGCTTGAATATTCGAGTAGCTCGAATATTCGAGCTCTTTTCCAGCTATTCGAGCTCGGTATTCGAGCTCCGAATAGCTGTAGCTATTCGAATGGGCTATTCGCGTACACTCGGATAGCCCATTCACTATTCGAGCTATTCGAGCAAACGGCGCTATTCGAGCTCGGTACCGAGCTCGAATAGCGTCATAGCCCAGATTGATGTCCTTAGAGCCAATCAGAGGGCTCCCAGGCCCTCTGATGGCAGCCAATCACAGAGGGGGACCCTGGCCAGCCCCTACCCTATAAATAGCGGCCGCCATGTTACGTTTCTCCGTCCTTGCCTGAGACTTGCATAGAGAGAGAGTTGCTCCTTTGTGCTTTGGCTTAGCAAGAGCTTTATTGTGGTCATTTACCTAGCGTTTTTGCTCACATACACCTCCTATACACACCTATATTGTTGTTAGTTAGTTAGACATTGTATTTTAGTTAGTAGCTTTTGTGTTACATAGAGACAGGCCAGCTGCTGCAGGCTTACAGCTTTAGGCCTCAGGGCCTGCCTGTGTGGGCAGCTGTCCTCCTGTCCTCTGTTTATTTCTCTCTATTCTATACCAGTATTTCTGCTGTCCTTTACTACTGATTGTATTAGTATTGTAGTTATATACTGTAACTGTACTAGGACACTCACTGTCACTGTTCATAGGCTACTAGCTGCTCCTGCGTGTGTGCACTCACTGTCTGTGTACACACTACACACACTCTATTTCCAAGTTCTGATAACTGATTGATTATTGTAATTGAATATTGTAATTAGTTAGTTGTACTCACTGTTACTACTTACTGTACTAGGAGTCTAGGACACTCAGTCACTGTTCATAGGCTACTAGCTCCTGCGTGTGTGCACTCACTGTCTGTGTACACACACTACACACACTCTATTTCCTTCTGATAACTGATTACTTATTGTAATTAGTTAGTTGTACTTACTGTTACTACTTACTGTACTAGGAGTCTAGGACACTCAGTCACTGTTCATAGGCTACTAGCTCCTGCGTGTGTGCACTCACTGTCTGTGTACACACTACACACACTCTATTTCCTTCTGATAACTGATTGATTATTGTAATTAGTTAGTTGTACTTACTGACTGTTACTACTTACTTACTTACTGTACTAGGGACACTCACTCAGTCACTGTTCATAGGCTAGCTCCTGCGCGTGTTTGCGCGTGCGTGCACTCACTGTCTGTAGTGTACACACACTAAATTTACTTGTGATTACTACTGATTATTGTAACTGCTAGTTGTACTTCCTGACTGTTACTACTTACTTACTGTACTAGGGACACTCACTCAGTCACCTCACCCACCAACCCACTCCATTAAAGTACCCCACTTTTCACCCGCCCTTTTAAAAAACTTTTGTCTATACGCCCAAAACATCGAAGATGTCTGGAAGTGGCAGCCAGCGCGGTTTGGGCAAGGGGAAGGGCAGCAAGGGAATCAGGAGGAGAGGGAGCAGCATTGTGGCAAGCCGCGGGCGCGGGCGCGCCACCATGCACAGTTCCGCAGCAGCAGCAGCAGCGTCAGTGGCTAACATTCCTCCCATAGCCACTGGCCGTGGACGCCTTGGGCGCCGCCCAGCAGGAGCATCTGCAACTCATGCTGCAGAGACACAGCAGCAGCAGCGTGTAGCACCTGCTCCGATTTTCCTCCAGCCGGGTCGGAAACGTCCCATTGAGGAAAAGCATGCAGACACTGTGGTGCAACTCATGACGGAGGATGAGCAGCCCGCTATCAGCTCTGCATCTGAGGCCTCCACCCTCACCACCACCACCACCACCACCCCTGTTCGCAGCAGCCGCCCAGCAGGGTCTGGGGAGGAGGCCAGTTCACCGTCACTCGCCGACCTGTCATTCAGCAGTCTTTTGACCCCAGGCATCATGAGTAAATTGTCTGCTGTTGTTGGCGATCTTGAGGAGGAGATGCTGATGGGCACTTTGGGGGATGAGGGATTGGACAGCAAGACTGTGGCGACAGTCAAGCAGCCCATCCATGCATCAGGAGAGGAGTTTGGGGGGTCCTCATCCCAGCAGGACATGTTTCAGGAGGGGGAGGATGTTGATGACCCGGTGACAGACAGAGACTGGGTGCCACCACCTCCAGGGGATGTCGTCCTCAGCAGCTCTGAGGAGGAGGAGGAGGATGCTCTTGTGGGCCTTGCAAGGAGGCGCATCATTGCAAGCATTGGCAGCAGCAGTAGGCAGGTCCCACAGCCTGCTGGTGTCTCAGGCTCAGCAGCAGCAGCAGCAGCATCTGCCAGTACCACCACCAGCCGCACCCAAGCCCCCCAAGCCCCACCCCCAACCACCACAGGGAGACAGGCAGCAGCGCTTCCATGCCGTAGGGGGATGTTTCTGTCACCAATCTGGCGCTTTTTCACCATGCCCACAGTGTACAGCAAGTACGCCACTTGCAACCACTGTCAGCGGAAGTTGAGCAGAGGTGCAGACCCCTTAAAGTTCTGCACCAGCTCGCTCATCAACCACCTTGCTGCGAAACATTTCCACCAGCATCAGGAGTTCCAGAGGCTGAAGGCATCTGGTGCTGGCAGTGGCACCACACCCATCACTGCACAGCCTTCAGCAGCAGCAGCAACAGCAGCCACCCGCCCTCCTGCTCCTCCAGCAGCACCAGCAGGAGTGCGGAAACGCACTGCTCCTCCCCCCTCTCCAACTCCTGCCGCCGACACTGAGGCCTGTTCTGGCAGCCAGTCCTCAGTGGCCTCCTCCGCTGTGTCTGCTGATTCCCGTGCCAGCAAAAGGCCACGCCAGAGCCTTTTGAGCGAGTCCTTCCAGGGGGTGGTTAGGGCTCTGCCTCCCAGCAGCCGTCGCGTGCGGCAGCTGAACGGCTTGCTGGCACGGGCCATGTGCTCCCAACTCCTGCCGTACACGCTCGTGCAGGAGGGGAGCGACATTCGTGCGCTGCTTGCTTGCGCAGCCCCAGACTGGCAGCTCCCCAGCAGACACTTTTTCTCCCGCAAGGCCATTCCTGCACTGCACCGCTTTGTGATGGCCAATGTGGAGCGAGGGCTGGAGCACGCGGTTGGTGAAAGGGTCCACGTCACCATGGACTCCTGGAGCAGCCGCTTCGGGACAGGCCGCTACCTGTCCTTCACTGTCCACTGGGTCAGCTTGGTGGAAGGGGGTGAGGATGGGAGAGCAGCAGCGGGCACAGCAGCAGCAGCAACACAGTGGGTGGTGCCACCCCGCAGGGTCAGGGGAACTGCAGCAGGTTCCTCCGATCCTCTGCCATCCTCCGGCACACCTGGCCAAACCCCCCGCCTCAGCAGCAGCGTGAAGGCCCGCCACTGCCAAGCGCTGCTGCACTTGGTCAGCCTTGGGAAGACCAAGCTGACGGCAACCCATGTGTTGGCCAAACTCCAGGAGCAGGAGAGGATTTGGCTGACTCCCAGAGGCCTCAGAGTCGGAGAGGTGGTGGCCGACAATGGGGCCAATCTGGTTGCCGCAATAGACAGGGGAAACCTGACCCACATCCCCTGTCTTGCCCACGTGCTGAACCTGGTGGTGCAGAAGTTCTTGCGCACCTACCAGGGGATGGGCGAACTGCTGGAAACGGCAAGGAACGTTGTGCGTCACTTCCGGCGCTCGGCTGCAGCCTGTGCGAGCCTGGAAGACGTGCAAAAGGAGCTGGATCTGCCACGCCATCGGCTGATCCTTGACGTTCCGACTCGCTGGAACTCCACCCTGGCGATGTTGGAGCGTCTGGTTGAACAGAAGCGCGCTGTCAAACAGTACCTTGCCCTGGCCACTGTTTCCGCCGCTCAGAGAAGGGACAAGACCAGCAACATCCCGTCCATCGTCCCCGATGATGACTGGAGGCACATGCAGCAGGTGTGCTTAGTGCTGGCTCCCTTTCTGCAGGCCACTAACATGGTGAGCAGGGACCATGCTATGGTCTGCGAGTGGGTGCCCCTGGTTTGTCTGCTGAACAGGGCCCTCGATGGTTTGCTTGAACAGGGAGCGGCAGCCTTGGACCAGCAGGAGCGGCAAGCAGCTGCACAGTCCACCTCTGAGGGGGAGGAGGAGGAGGACTTGGTGGAGGTCCCTGACCTTGCTGCTGATGAGGGGGATCAGCACAGTGCAGCTGAGTTGGTGCGGGGGTGGAGAGAGGATGAGGCTGACGAGGCAGAGGAGGAGGATGAGGACAGCAGCACTGCCGTCGATGTGCCAGCAGACGTGGCCCGCCTCTTCCCAATGGCAGCGCACATGCTGACGTGCCTGCGCAGAGACCCCAGGGTGATCCAGATGAAGCAGAGGGAGGACATCTGGATCAGCATGATGTTGGACCCACGCCTCAAGGGGAAGTTGAGCCAGTTCCTGCCGCCTGCAGGAGGAGACCCAGCGCAACAAATAAGGAGCTTGCAGCAGGCCCTTGTTGAGCGCTTGGAGGAAGCCTTCCCCCAGCCTTCCACCCCCACTGTCCAGCAGCCAGCACAGAGGCAGCAGCAGGTGCCTGCATCCAGCAGCAAGCGCCCCACAGACCTGCTGTCTCTCAGCCACGAGCTCTACAGGACTGTAGAGGCTCCGGCAGCAGTGACTAGAGAGGAGGTGCATGCAGCAGCATCCTCCACCGGTCACAGCCAGCGCCTGACCCGCATGGTGGCTGACTACATGGGGTCCTACAGCGGGCTTGACAGCGATGCCCCTGTTGATCCCATGGAGTATTGGGTCAAGCGCCTGGAGATCTGGAGCGAGCTGGCGCAGTACGCCCTGGAAGTGCTGTCCTGCCCCCCTTCCAGCGTGCTGTCCGAGCGCTGCTTCAGTGCAGCTGGTGGTGTGGTCACCGAGAAACGCTCACGTCTGTCTCACAAGTCTGTGGACAGACTGACGTTTCTCAAGATGAACCAGGCGTGGGTGGAAGGCGAGTTCCTGGCCCCTGTTGTCGGCGAGAGGGGGACATGAACTGGCTAAGAACCATCGTTAATGTGCCTTACCACCCTTTACCACCTCCTGGCTCCTGCTCACTAAGCCAGCCTGGTTCACTTTGACTATTACGTCGCCTGCAGCCACACATTTTACACCTACAGTGGGCTGCTGTGTACTGCCCTTCTGCTGTCTGTCTGTGTTTCCCACTGCCAGGGTACACAGATTTACCTTCTGCTGCCACTCTGCCACCAGCTATTACGTCAAACAATAGCTATATATCTGTGTAATTTGTTTTACAAACAAAACCAAAAAACCATAAAAAAAAAAAAAAAAAGGTTTAATTTTTCTGAGGTGCCCGGGTTGAAAACTGTGTTGTCCCAGTTGTGTATTGGACACGATGTGGGCTGCACGACCGCTGTCTGGGACCTCCTGTTGTGTTCATTTACGGCCTGGTATCACCGCTAGGTACCAGGGCTATTATGTCACGCTGCCTGCCTGCTGCCACACTCACACTACTCCTCCATTCCTCCTGCTGATGCTGCTGTCTGTCTGTGTTTCCCAACACCAGGGTACACAGATTTACCTTCTGCTGCCACTCTGCCACCAGCTATTACGTCAAACAATAGCTATATCTGTGTAATTGGTTGTAAAACCAAAACTACAAAACCATTAAAAAAAAAAAAAAAGGTTTAATTTTTCTGAGGTGCCCGGGTTGAAAACTGTGTTGTCCCAGTTGTGTATTGGACACAATGTGGGCTACACGACCGCTGTCTGGGACCTCCTGCCTGCTGTGTTAATTTACAGCCCTGGTATCACCGCTAGGTACCAGGGCTATTATGTCACGCTGCCTGCCTGCTGCCACACTCACACTACTCCTCCATTCCTCCTGCTGATGCTGCTGTCTGTCTGTGTTTCCCAACGCCAGGGTACACAGATTTACCTTCTTCTGCCACTCTGCCACCAGCTATTACGTCAAACAATAGCTGCTCACATTACTCCTCCATTCCTCCTGCTGCTGCTGCTGCTGCTGCTGTCTGTCTGTCTGTGTTTCCCAACGCCAGGGTACACAGATTTACCTTCTGCTGCCACTCTGCCACCAGCTATTACGTCAAAAAATAGCTATATCTGTCTGTGTAATTTGTTGTAAAAACAAAACTACAAAACCATAAAAAAAAAAAAAAGGTTTAATTTTTCTGAGGTGCCCGGGTTGAAAACTGTGTTGTCCCAGTTGTGTTTTGGACACAATGTGGGCTACACGACCGCTGTCTGGGACCTCCTGCCTGCTGTGTTTACTTACAGCCCTGGTATCACCGCTAGGTACCAGGGCTATTATGTCACGCTGCCTGCCTGCTGCCACACTCACACTACTCCTCCATTCCTCCTGCTGATGCTGCTGTCTGTCTGTGTTTCCCAACGCCAGGGTACACAGATTTACCTTCTTCTGCCACTCTGCCACCAGCTATTACGTCAAACAATAGCTGCTCACATTACTCCTCCATTCCTCCTGCTGCTGCTGCTGCTGTCTGTCTGTCTGTGTTTCCCAACGCCAGGGTACACAAATTTACCTTCTGCTGCCACTCTGCCACCAGCTATTACGTCAAAAAATAGCTATATCTGTCTGTGTAATTTGTTGTAAAAACAAACCTACAAAACCATAAAAAAAAAAAAAGGTTTAATTTTTCTGAGGTGCCCGGGTTGAAAACTGTGTTGTCCCAGTTGTGTATTGGACACAATGTGGGCTACACGACCGCTGTCTGGGACCTCCTGCCTGCTGTGTTTATTTACAGCCCTGGTATCACCGCTAGGTACCAGGGCTAATATGTCACGCTGCCTGCCTGCTGCCACACTCACACTACTCCTCCATTCCTCCTGTTGATGCTGCTGTCTGTCTGTGTTTCCCAACGCCAGGGTACACAGATTTACCTTCTTCTGCCACTCTGCCACCAGCTATTACGTCAAACAATAGCTGCTCACATTACTCCTCCATTCCTCCTGCTGCTGCTGCTGCTGTCTGTCTGTCTGTCTGTGTTTCCCAACGCCAGGGTACACAAATTTACCTTCTGCTGCCACTCTGCCACCAGCTATTACGTCAAAAAATAGCTATATCTGTCTGTGTAATTTGTTGTAAAAACAAAACTACAAAACCATAAAAAAAAAAAAAAAGGTTTAATTTTTCTGAGGTGCCCGGGTTGAAAACTGTGTTGTCCCAGTTGTGTATTGGACACAATGTGGGCTACACGACCGCTGTCTGGGACCTCCTGCCTGCTGTGTTTATTTACAGCCCTGGTATCACCGCTAGGTACCAGGGCTATTATGTCACGCTGCCTGCCTGCTGCCACACTCACACTACTCCTCCATTCCTCCTGCTGATGCTGCTGTCTGTCTGTGTTTCCCAACGCCAGGGTACACAGATTTACCTTCTGCTGCCACTCTGCCACCAGCTATTACGTCAAACAATAGCTGCTCACATTACTCCTCCATTCCTCCTGCTGCTGCTGCTGCTGCTGTCTGTCTGTCTGTCTGTGTTTCCCAACGCCAGGGTACACAGATTTAACTTTCTGCTGCCACTCTGCCACCAGCTATTACGTCAAAAAATAGCTATATCTGTCTGTGTAATTTGTTGTAAAAACAAAACTACAAAACCATAAAAAAAAAAAAAGGTTTAATTTTTCTGAGGTGCCCGGGTTGAAAACTGTGTTGTCCCAGTTGTGTATTGGACACAATGTGGGCTACACGACCGCTGTCTGGGACCTCCTGCCTGCTGTGTTTATTTACAGCCCTGGTATCACCGCTAGGTACCAGGGCTATTATGTCACGCTGCCTGCCTGCTGCCACACTCACACTACTCCTCCATTCCTCCTGCTGATGCTGCTGTCTGTCTGTGTTTCCCAACGCCAGGTTACACAGATTTACCTTCTGCTGCCACTCTGCCACCAGCTATTACGTCAAACAATAGCTGCTCACATTACTCCTCCATTCCTCCTGCTGCTGCTGCTGCTGTCTGTCTGTCTGTGTTTCCCAACGCCAGGGTACACAGATTTACCTTCTGCTGCCACTCTGCCACCAGCTATTACGTCAAAAAATAGCTATATCTGTCTGAGTTATTTGTTGTAACAACAAAACTACAAAACCATAAAAAAAAAAAAAAAAAGGTTTAATTTTTCTGAGGTGCCCGGGTTGAAAACTGTGTTGTCCCAGGTGTGTATTGGACACAATGTGGGCTACACGACCGCTGTCTGGGACCTCCTGCCTGCTGTGTTTATTTACAGCCCTGGTATCACCGCTAGGTACCAGGGCTATTATGTCACGCTGCCTGCCTGCTGCCACACTCACACTACTCCTCCATTCCTCCTGCTGATGCTGCTGTCTGTCTGTGTTTCCCAACGCCAGGGTACACAGATTTACCTTCTGCTGCCACTCTGCCACCAGCTATTACGTCAAACAATAGCTGCTCACATTACTCCTCCATTCCTCCTGCTGCTGCTGCTGCTGCTGTCTGTCTGTCTGTGTTTCCCAACGCCAGGGTACACAGATTTAACTTTCTGCTGTCACTCTGCCACCAGCTATTACGTCAAAAAATAGCTATATCTGTCTGTGTAATTTGTTGTAAAAACAAAACTACAAAACCATAAAAAAAAAAAGGTTTAATTTTTCTGAGGTGCCCGGGTTGAAAACTGTGTTGTCCCAGTTGTGTATTGGACACAATGTGGGCTGCACGACCGCTGTCTGGGACCTCCTGCCTGCTGTGTTTATTTACAGCCCTGGTATCACCGCTAGGTACCAGGGCTATTATGTCACGCTGCCTGCCTCATTGACTGCCTGCTGCCACACACTCATCCTCCTCCTCCTGCTGCTGAATTTACCTCCTGCTGTCTGTGTGTTTCCACTGCCAGGGAGCACATACAATGGCGCTTCCAACATGCGTGCGCCACCAGCTATTTGTTACACTCAAAAATAGCTGCATTTCTTTAAAAAAAAATTTGAAAAGAGAAATAAGTGAAGAAGAAGACGATATAGAAGAAGATGAAGAAGATGAAGAAGAAGAAGATGAAGAAGAAGAAGAAGAAGAAGAAGAAGAAGAAGAAGAAGAAGAAGAAGAAGAAGAAGAAGAAGAAGAAGAAGAAGAAGAAGAAGAAGAAGAAGGAGAAGAAGATGAAGATGAAGATGAAGAAGAAGAAGATGAAGAAGAAGAAGATGAAGAAGATGAAGATGAAGAAGATGAAGAAGAAGAAGATGAAGATGATGAAGAAGAAGAAGATGAAGATGATGAAGAAGAAGAAGATGAAGAAGATGAAGAAGATGAAGATGAAGAAGATGAAGAAGATGAAGAAGAAGAATATGATGAAGAAGAAGAAGAAGATGAAGAAGATGAAGAAGAAGAAGAAGAAGAAGATGAAGAAGATGAAGATGATAAAGAAGATGAAGAAGAAGAAGATGAAGATGATGAAGAAGAAGAAGATGAAGAAGAAGATGAAGATGATGAAGATGATGAAGAAGAAGAAGATGAAGAAGATGAAGAAGATGAAGATGAAGAAGATGAAGAAGATGAAGAAGAAGAAGATGATGAAGAAGAAGAAGAAGATGAAGAAGAAGATGAAGAAGATGAAGAAGATGATGAAGAAGAAGAAGGAGATGAAGAAGTTGAAGATGAAGAAGATGAAGATGAAGAAGAAGAAGAAGATGAAGAAGATGAAGAAGATGAAGAAGAAGAAGAAGATGAAGAAGTTGAAGATGAAGAAGATGAAGAAGAAGAAGAAGATGAAGAAGATGAAGAAGATGAAGAAGAAGATGAAGAAGAAGATGAAGAAGAAGATGAAGAAAAAGAAGATGAAGAAGAAGAAGATGATGATGAAGAAGATGAAGAAGAAGAAGACAATATAAAAGAAGAAGAAGATATAGAAGAAGATATAGAAGAAGAAGATATAGAAGAAGAAGATATAGAAGAAGAAGAAGAAGAAGAAGAAGAAGAAGAAGATATAGAAGATAAAGAAGAAGAAGTATATACAGTACTGAACAAATTTCTGGACACAACTTCTCTTTTCAACTTTTTTTTTTTAAAGGAACATCCCCACATAATCACTTGCTGTTGTTACTTGGAAAAAAAGAGGTTTCTTGCATCATTCACCCTCAAAACAAGTGTTGGAAGCTATTTAAGGCCATTTCGAATAGTCAGCTCGAATAATGAGCTCGAATACCGACTCGAATAGTGAGCTCGAATTCCGAGGTCGAATCGAATAGTAAAAATTATTCGACTCGAATATTCGACTGATCTTGAATAATTTACTATTCGAATTCGACCTAACTCGAATTTTGAAAAGGGGTATTTGAGCACCACTAATTACAAACATATTTGTTTGCAACACCAAAATATAAAATAAAATAATACCTTATAAGACACACTTGAATCTTCATCTAGTAATTCTGAAACATTATTGTACATGCGGTCTTGTTTAGTAACATAAAAATGCTTTTTGTTTTGTTTTAGGAATTGGAGAAAAGTGCGGTTCACCACCAGTAGTGCAGAATGGGGACATCAAAGGATTAAGAAAACTAAACTATGATTCAGGTTCTTCTGTAGAATATCAATGTGCAAACTTATATATACTTGAGGGGAATAACAGAATTAAATGTGAAGATGGAGAATGGGAAAAGGCACCAATCTGTCGAGGTATTGTCATGGCTGAGGTTTTTATACATATGCCCCCCTTACATTCCCTCATATTTTCTATGGCAATATGATAGAAGCTAATATACTTGCCATACTTTTCAACAGGTCATGTAAACTTACAATGATTTAATTTCCAAATGCATAATAATAAGGAACATAAACTGCATATAGCAGAATGATTTGTTAAAATGTATGTCCCACATCATGTGTCATAGCCACTAGAACTAAGCTTAAAAGACCACTATCGTGGAAAACAAAGTACAGTAACTGTAAAAAGTACATTTCTCCCAGAGTAAAATGTGCTATAACTTTTCTCCCATGTTGCTGTCAATGACAGTAGTTAGTAGAAATCTGACAGAACTGACATGTTTTGGACTAGCCCATCTTCTCATTGGTAATTCTAAAGGTTTTCTTTATTTTCAAATTCACTTAGTGAATGGCAGTTACCCAGTCTAACTGCCAGATTGGGTAATAACATCACTGGGAATTTGTGGTTTTGTCATTACTGAAATTGATTGTATCACATAATATAGACATTTTCCTAGAAGTCATATCTCTCCCAAACATGAGCTGTGACATCACACTTATATCACTTGATGTAATTAATGCCAGTAATGCCAGGACAAAGGCTTCAATTCATCAAGCATTACCGCATTCGGTAATGCTGAAAACAGCTGACTTAACGAAGCACTTTAGAAAATGTTAATTCATCAAAGCTGTTACCGAATGAGAAGCTGAAATGACACAGCAATGAGATAAATTACCGACATGTGCTCAACAAATGTTAATTCATCAAGGTTCCCACATTCGCTAACACATTCGGTGTTTATCTCAAGCTCTCCCCTGTCGTTACAGGCTTCGAAAGCCTTCTGTGTGAATGTTTTCATGATTAGCAGGAGCAGGCAGCCAATAGAAACAGCCCCTGTTCTCCTGCAAGTGCCGCTGAAAGGTCACACAGGCTTCTCCACACAAGCTTTCAGACCCCCCAAGCAGTGAGCAGAGAGAACGGGTCAAAATATATCCCCAGATTCCCTTCGGTGGTTTAACCCTTTCAGGCCCTGTTTGATAATGCAAAGATGCAAGTGGTGAAATCACCAAGCATGGCATTTGTAATGTCTCCAGGAAGTTCATCTACGTTGTGGCAAATAAGACTGATGGACAGATTCAGAGCAGCAGAGGCAGTATAAATAACAGTAAATATAACACACCTTTACATCTAAAGGGATGTCTGGATGCCTTCTATTGTTATCAGCTTGTAACAACACAGAGACATTCCAAGCTGCTCTGCACCACTCTGCTGTTATCTAACAGCCTTTGATGAACTGAAGCCGTAATACTTCGGTAACTTAACGAACCTCTACCGCACATGGGAAAATATTGATGAATTAGCACAGTGAAGTGTAAAATACCGAATGCGGTATTTTAAGGACTGGGGTTTTGTTATCGAACACCCTTTGATGAATTGAAGCCAAAGAATCCTCCATAATAATCTCCCTGTGTTGCTGCGTCCAGCTGTCCCTGTGTCCCTGTTATTTGATACTGCGCATGTGCACAGTATGGACAGCTGGACAGGACCAGGGAGCTGGGTGGGCGAGCGAAGCGGTAGGGTGCATGCGCACGCCTGGCGGGTGCGGGCGAGCGAATGCGCACTGGCGGCAGTAGAAGAAAAAAGACCTAGAGCCCTTTTTTAAACGGGCTTGGGTCTACTAGTTTACAATAACATGTAAAATGCACATGTTAGAATCGATATGTTTTGCAGTATACATAGTTTGATTGGGCCCTAAGGGCCTGAGCCCACTAACACAGTTGTGTCTGCGTCTGTCCACTTTTTAGCATCTGCAACATCAGGGGAGCCTCTAGCCATTTTTTCACTCAAAAAAATAATCGTAATGTGGCAGCCTTTCACCAGAAAATAATCGTAATGCGGCCATGCTTCACCAGAAAATAATTGTAATGCGGCAGCGTTTCATCAGAAATTAAACTTATTGCGGCAGCGGTTCACCAGAAAGTACACATAACTGCAGCAGCGTTTCACCAGAAAATACGCAATTGGTATATACAGGTATATTTCCCCTCCTTATTTTCAATTGCACAGTATTTTTCATATATGTAGGAGTCTTCCCATACCCTTTTAATGCATTTGAATGCTGAACATGTTCTCCACACCAGAAAACAAAACAGAATTTTCCACCCATGTATGACTTTTATGAGTTTGGGATTCAGTTTCCAAATTAACCTGTACACTGAGACCAATTCAGGAAAATGGCTGTTGATTCAAACGCTACCTTTGATCTTATATTAAAGCGGAATATAACCCTACATTTCAACTTTGCTCTAAAATATTATTTACAGCATATTATATGCAAAAAGCATTTTTTTTTACTAGACCAGCATTGGAAGGGTTAAACACAGAGGTTTAAAGTTCCGTGGAGAGATATGCAGAAGTTCAGATAGATACATTCTATTTAGTTGAATGTATCTATTGATAAATGTTACACACTCTTTGGCTGTCCTCCAAGCTCCTTCTCAGTCAGAAAGATGAGTCACGTGCCACACTTAGATACATTTATGTAAACAAAATGTATCTATTTCAGCTTCGGATGCGTCTGCAGAAATCTCCAGGAACTTTAAAGCCCTGTGTAACCCTTCCAATGCTGGTCTAGTAAAAAAAAAAAACTGCTGGTTGCATATAATATACTGTAAATAATGTTTTAGAGCAAAGTTGAAATGCAGGGTTATATTCCGCTTTAACTCTTTAGTTATCACTCTCTAACACCTTCCAGCTTCAATTACACACCTTGCCTACCAAGATTTTATAGAAGCTTCTGCTTATATTGAAACCTGCTTAAAGGTATTTTAGATCTTTTACCAAATACTATTATATTTATTTATTTATAGATTCTTTATTTATATATTCAAGGTACAAATTTCCCATATCTTCTTCTTACACAAAAGATTAAGAACATAACACTTTTAACAAGATCATTAATGCAGTGCAGGGACCAATTGGTTAGGACCACAGGTACCTATTAACAGCGCAGGAACCCTAAGTCCTTTATCTGTACACTGAGTTATTATCAGACAAACACCCATCAGTATGATATCTTCAAATCAAAGTATATGCAACTAGAGAGAATAATTACTCATACTCTCCCTGCTGTCCGCATCCACATTTTTTTTTATAAACCTAATTTTTCAGTTCCCAATCCACAAAGTTTTAAGACTCTACATACCCATTTCAATACCTACTACCCCAACCTATTCTCTACCACTAACTTTCCCGCAGACTAATCCCGTTACCGATACCCTTAACAATAGCCTTCCTATTGATACACCTAAGGTTACACTAAGGGCCCTTTTACACATTCTGATGCATTGTATTTTAATGCATTTTAACTTTCCATAGCAGTACATTGTGAAAAAAACTTCCGTTTTTCAGTGTATGATGTGAAAGAGGCCATAGGGAAACATGGACACTGAACATCAGTTGTTCTTTCAGTTATATTTGACAGCAACTGATACAGTATAAAAGGACCCTCTCCTACTGATTTGCCAAATACTAACCTTCCTACCAATATGCTTAACCCAAAGTAAAATAGGTGCTGCTTAACCATCAGGAGAATTTCCATTGGACTGTGAAAGGATGAATGAGGAGCCACGGTGGCACATTTAAACATTTTTTACGGGGCTTTCACTATACTTTAGTATAGTGAATGCCATTGGAGGGGAGCAACATGTGTGGCAGGTCCACAGAGGTTGAGCGAGGATCTTTAATCAAGATCTTAGACAATATTCATGTGGGGCAATTTCCAAAGATATTGGTGCTGGATCCCCAAAAGTGAGGGGAAAAAAGTTAGTGTGTCTTATATACCAAATGTGCATCCAACCCAGTCAAGATGGTGCTACAGTCCGCAGCCATGACCACATGGCTCCGCGTTCTTTCAACATTCCCACCCCCTCATCCCATCTACTTGCCTTTTTAGTGTAGCTAGTGTAGATATCAGTGTATTTAATGTAGATGTCAGTGTAGTGAGTGTAGCTGGGAATGTAGTGAGTGTACTAGCACAGAGTTTAGTTGTAAGTGTAGCTCTGTGTGTTGTGAGTGTAGCTGAAGGGGGCGGCAGGGGTTAGTGTGGCTGGGCAGTGAAAGATAGATAGAGACAGTTGAAGGGGGAGGGGAGAGAAGGTACATAAGACACCCCTGCACCATTAATACACCAAGTTTAGTATTTTTGTTCCCCTGATTTTTGCCCTCTAAACCTAGGTGTATCGTGTAGTCCAGAGCGTCTTATAGTCCGAAAAATACAGTATTTATTGTGTTTCTGATTGTGTTATTTATCTTTAACAGTTTGTTGAATGGGTAAGGGATAAATTAGAACCCCTAAACCCATTTCACTGGGGTGGGGATTTCAGTTTTTTTTTTGTTAAAACATCACTGCTTTTGCTGGGGATATACCATATTTAAAGCTGCAATACCAATGGGTAGATACATTTGTCATTTAATTGCATTTGAAAAACATTTTTAGTATTGTAACTTTCAAATGGATTTTCTCAAAAATTACAATGCCTTTTTGATTTTTTTTTTCAATTGTCACCACTTTTCTCCCCAACATGCCTAGTAAATGTGATGATTTTATCATGTATGGGAGCTTTGCTATTAACCGCTAAAGTCTGTGCCATTTACTTCAATGCAATTTTACAGAAAATGTCAAATCAGCTGGCAATTCTGCAAGAAAGTTCAGCAATTGATATTAGCCTGTTTTCTGAGTCTGAACTTTAAAAAAATTTGCCTGCTCATTCTTAGTGCTAAAGGGAATGTCCAAGCAATAAAAAAAACAAATCCACTTACCTGGGGCTTCCTCCAGCCCCTGGCTGACATCCTGTGCCCTCGCCGCAGCTCAAGTGGCTCTCGGTGTCCTGCGCTGCAGAAGCCGACCTTGCCAGGTCGGCTTCCTGGTCGGTTTCTTGTGTGCTCCACGTGCGGGTCACATGGTCCGGCCGAAGCCCCAGGCAGGGTCGGACTGGGGCACTGGGGGCCCAACAAAGAAATTTCAACCTGGGCCCCACACATCCCATGATTGCGGTGAAAAAAGGGCGTGACCATGCACCGGAAGGTGGGCATGGTCATGATGTATTATGGACAGGGCCAAATGTACATGATCTTAGCAGCATTGTAATTCAGAGAGACTGCTGCCCAGTAAAACTTTGCATAGAGTCCCCTCCTTCAATATAAAGTAATATCCTACTTTGCAAAGGTTGCGACCGCAGAGGTTGCAACCGCATCGGGGCCCTTGGGCCAATAGGGCCCTGAAGGGCCCTCCCTTAACTACAGTATTACCTCTCTATTGGTCCTGTGCTCATAATCATCACTTCTATAGATACTTTGAACAGTGGTAATCATTAACAAGCTGTTCCCCATCCCCTTCTTGCACCTCTGACACTGTAGTTGCCATTGGCGGGTTTTGGTGCGCCATATCAATTGTTATGTATAGAGTGATTGGGGGGCCCCATATAAAACTTGCATCGGGGCCCGCAGCTCCTTAGCTAAGCCACTGCTCTCAGTATGAGTGATTACAGCACTGAGAAGAGAATTTTTGTGCTGCAGGCAGCAATTGAAACTCTGTCAGACAAGGAGGGGGGCCCACCAGAGACCTGGAGGTGGGGCCCACCACCGAGGGAAAAAACTGTACTACTGTGGCCCAGTCTGACCCTGGCCCCAGGTAAGTGGATTTGTTGTTTTTGTTTTTTTTTTATTGCTTGGATATTTCCTAGTACTAAGCCTGCCAATTTCTTAATACAATAAATAAATTATGAGCCCCACTGAAAGACAGTTAGTGACACAACTTTACAGTATATACTCTGTAAAATAATTGTGAAAGATGTTGGCATTATATAAATACTAAAAAATAATAAAAGTATATTTTCTAGTGTTACATTTCTGATGATATTTGAAATATCCATGTCTTTGCACGTAACTGTACACAGGAGCTGAACCTATGCAATGATCAAATAGCTTAGAGTTCAGAAGTTAAAAAATATAGCAAAATCTATCGACTGAAAAGACTTTGTAGAATTGTAACAATGAGCTTACAAAACTTTTTTTTTTTCTTTTCACTTTTAAGCTTTATTGAAAGATAATAAAATGCAACATACAAAAAACTGCTCATAATAGATTGGACATAGGCGATCAAAGAATAAGAAGCATAACACAATCTTATATATAGTAATCTAGCATAAGAGGAGGTATAACAAAGAGCGTAATGTTCACAGGATTAGTCAGAAAGAACCATATATAGCACAATCGCAGGAAGTGAATGACACGGTTCCTCATATTGCCATTATAGCTTAAATCCTCTGCATCATAGACTTATATTCGTGTGTGTTACGAAAGTCGTACCATAAAGCCAAGTTTTGATATACAGTGGCTTGCAAAAGTATTCGGCCCCCTTGAAGTTTTTCACATTTTGTCATATTACTGCCACAAACATGAATCAATTTTATCGGAATTCCACGTGATAGACCAATACAAAGTGCTGTACACATGAGAAGTGGAACGAAAATCATACATGATTCCAGACATTTTTTACAAATAAATAACTGCAAAGTGGGGTGTGCGTAATTATTCAGCCCCCTGAGTCAAAACTTTGTAGAACCACCTTTTGCTGCAATTACAGCTGCCAGTCTTTTAGGGTATGTATGTAGGGTACCAGCTTTGCACATCTACAGACTGAAATCCTTGCCCATTCTTCTTTGCAAAACAGCTCCAGCTCAGTCAGATTAGATGGACAGCGTTTGTGAACAGCAGTTTTCAGATCTTGCCACAGATTCTCGATTGGATATAGATCTGGACTTTGGCTGGGCCATTCTAACACATGGATATATTTTCTTTTAAACCATTCCATTGTTGCCCTGGCTTTAAGTTTAGGGTCGTTGTCCTGCTGGAAGGTGAACCTCCACCCCAGTCTCAAGTCTTTTGCAAACTCCAAGAGGTTTTCTTCCAAGATTACCCTGTATTTGGCTCCATCCATCTTCCCATCAACTCTGACCAGCTTCCCTGTCCCTGCTGAAGAGAAGCACCCCCAGAGCATGATGCTGCCACCACCATATTTACCAGTGGGGATGGTGTGTTCAGAGTGATGTGTAGTGTTCATTTTTCGCCACACATAGCGTTTTGCATTTTGGCCAAAAAGTTCCATTTTGGTCTCATCTGATCAGAGAGCCTTCTTCCACATGTTTGCTGTGTCCACCACATGGCTTGTGGCAAACTGCAAATGGGACTTCTTATGCTTTTCTGTTAACAATGGCTTTCTTCTTGCCACTCTTCCATAAGGGCCCTTTTCCACTAGCAATCGCTAGCGTTCACGCTGAACGCTAGCGATTGCTGAATCGCAATTAGCGGCGATTCCCCGACGTTCGCGGCCGCGATTTTGCTATGCTATGCACTGCATAGCAAAATCGCGGCAAAAGTCGCTCCGCGGCGCGATCGCGATCAAGTAAAAAACGAATCGCGGTAGTGGAAATTACCTACCGCGATTCCTATGTTAAAAAGCAAACCGTAGCGATTGTAAAATCGCTAGCGGTTTGCGTTTTTGCGATTCAGCGCTTGCGCGGTTTGCGTTTTTGCGCTGGTGGAAAAGGGCCCTAAAGGCCAACTTTGTGCAGTGCACGACTAATAGTTGTCCTATGGACAGATTCCCCCACCTGAGCTGTAGATCTCTGCAGGTCGTCCAGAGTCACCATGGGCCTCTTGACTGCATTTCTGATCAGTGCTCTACTTGTTTGCCCTGTGAGTTTAGGTGGACGGCCTTGTCTTGGTAGGGTTACAGTTGTGCCATACTCCTTCCATTTCTGAATGGTTGCTTGAACAGTGCTCCGTGGGATGTTCAAGGCTTTGGAAATGTTTTTGTAGCTTAAACCTGCTTTAAATTTCTCAATAACATTATCCCTGACCTGTCTGGTGTGTTCTTTGGACTTCATGGTGTTCTTGCTCCCAATATTCTCTTAGACAACCTCCGAGGCTGTCACAGAGCAGCTGTATTTGTACTGACATTAGATTACACACAGGTGCACTCTATTTAGTCATTAGCACTCATCAGGCAATGTCTATGGGCAACTGACTGCACTCAGACCAAAAGGGGCTGAATAATTACGCACACCCCACTTTGCAGTTATTTATTTGTAAAAAAAAAAATGGAATCATGTATGATTTTCAATGTTCAAATATATCTGCTGCGCTCACCAGACTCTGTACCTGCAATTTTTAGTCCACAGTCCACAAAACTATTTTATATCTTACAAAAAGTCCTCAAAGTTCCATTCAGGTAATTTCATCCACCTTTAGGATCACTGCTAGAGGTTCACTGAGAAAATACAGTTGATTTCACCACTCCTAGAAAAATACAGAAATTCTCCACATAGGGTGATAACGTTCAGAATCAGTAATATACAGCACACCACCCAAAAGTGCTCCAGTGAATTGTGAAGGCTGGTGTCATCAATTCATAGACCCCCACCCCTTCTCCTTATATGCTCACCGAATTCAGACCACCTCAATAAATGGTGGATCTTAGGCAGTGCTCATATCCATATGTACATAATAGGGGTCCTGCAAGAAAAACAATTCTCGACATAGGGTAATACTGTCCATATAAGAAAAATTATATATACTCCTCATTGGTGTCACTCTGTGTAAAACGTGCTCTCATTCCATGCCGTGAAGGTCCCACTCCCTGCACAACAATATGCTCACCAGATGGAGCCCACCTCTACAGACAGGTGGAAACTGCACTCAGTAATGCCTTGCGAACAAAATTTTCTCACTCCTGTTCATAAAATCTTAACCTCCCCTGAGGTCTTTTATTCCAGTAAGTCTCAAATAAAACAGATAAAAGAAAACATAGCGTAAAACTGTAAATGTTTGCCTCTGGGCGTAACATTTTTTGGAAATCACTGCAGCGACCCCAGCGGCTGGCAGTAGATTTATTATATAGGAATTGTGTAGACTGTGGCGCAATAATCAAGCAATATACCATGTATGATTTTCATTCCACTTCTCACGTGTACAGCACTTTGTATTTCATGTGAAATTCCAATAAAATTGATTCATGTTTGTGGCAGTAATATGACAAAATGTGGAAAACTGCAAGGGGGCCGAATACTTTTGCAAGGCACTGTATGTATCTACTCTATCTTGGGCTGTAAGAACAATCTTCTCCATGTCTGCAACACGGTTAACTCTATTCCACCATTGGGAAATTGAAGGGGGGTTCTCTGATTTCCAGAGGCATGGGATTATTGCTTTTAGCTGCATTAATCAAATGTATCAGTATACATCTTTTATAGGATTTGAAAGAGAAAGGGATTTCGTGAAGAAGATACATTTCTGGGGTGAAAGGGATATCAATGGAGGAGATTTTCTCCGCCCAAAAGTGAACCTTTTGCTAAAAATTTAGTATTTTGGTGCAAATTTAAAAGATGTGGAAGAGGTCACCCCCTGTATTCCCACATCTCCAGCACTTGTCATTGTCAGAAAGGCCCATTTTCTGCAATTTTGCAGGAGTATTATACCAATGAGAGATAATTTTATAATTTAACTCTTGAGTGCTGACGTTAATTGAGCCTTTATGATAATTTGTCAGGATGCGGTCCCATTGCTCCTCTGAGATTTTACCCTAGGGCCTGGTCCCATTTGTCTTGGTATGGGAGTCTGTCAGGGACTTTTAGGTAGAGAAGAGCTTTATACATCCATAACACAGAGTGTCGGTGTGGAAGATGAGAGGACACTTTGATTTCAAAGTCTGTCAGTTTTCTGGAAAGGTTACATTTCTTAGAAGATGAATTAATGAAGCTTTTTAATTGTAAGTAAGCCCACTGGGGACAAGATTTTCCTTCATTAAAAATGGTCAAGTTTTCGATAGGAGTAGGTATGCCCCTCCTGGACACTTCTCTGAGTCTAATATCCCTGGATTTCAGACCTTTTAAAAAGGCCTTCTCAGGGCCTGGCGGAAATTCAGGGTTTTCAATGATTGGTGTTAGAGGGCATGGAGCACTAGACAGGTTGCCTCTGGATGTAAACTGACGAAAAATTGTTAGAGTGGATTGTATCAGAGGATTGGATTTTAGTAGAATAGATAGGCAGGCTTGAGGAAGCCCAGGTATCTTATTTAATGGAAAATCAGAAAAGGCCTGCTCCACCTGAATCCACCTTTGTTAGAGGCTGGGAAGCACCATTCTAGTATTCTGCTTAAGACAGCAGCCTGGTGATATTTATATATATTTGGAAGACCAAGTCCTCCTTCAACTTTATCAAGTGCAAGTAGTGAATGTTTAAGTCTGGCTGGACGTTTGTCCCAAATAAACCTGTTAATGGAGGCTTTCAGGGAGGCAAAATGTTTAGGAGAGAGGAAGACAGATACTGTTTGGCTCACATATAAAATGTGAGGTAATACGTTCATCATTATGGATGGAATGCGTCTGAACCAAGACAAGCGTGGGAGTGAGGTCCACTTCTGGATATCAGCTATTATATTTTTAATAATTGGGAGAAAATTTAAATCAATTAGCTGTGATAGATGGATGGGTATCGGAATGCTTAAGTAACGAAGTGATGTTTTGGCCCATTGAAAGGGGAAGACTGATTTCAGATGTTCGCATGTCGCGGGGGGGGGAGCAAAATATTTATAGCTGAGGACTTGGCCAAATTGATTTTATAGTTGGACAGTAGTCCAATTAGTTCTTTTTTCCCATCAAGTTAGGTTAGGTTATGTTGGGAGAGGGTAAAAAAAATAAGAGGTTGTCTGCAAATGCGGACACCTTGTGCTCTGTATCACCCATACATATGCCCTTGATGTTTACATCTTCTCTGATCCAATTGAGGATGGTTCCAGTACAACTATAAAGATTAATGGTGACAGGGGGCATCCTTGTTGGGTGCCCTTTGCAAGTTGGAAAGAGTCTGACAAGAAGCCATTCACTTTGATTTTTGCAGTGGGGTTGGAATATAGTAAGGAGACGACATATGTCTCAGTGAGGCCATAAGAAAATCCCATGCAACTCTATCAAAAGCCTTCTCAGCATCCATGGAGAGAAAAAATCCCTCCACCGAATGGCGAGTTAGCCGTGTGTGTATGCCTATAGCCCGCATCGTCCCATCTCTCGCCTCTCTGCCAGGTAGAAAACCAACCTGGTCTGGGTGAATTCTGGATTCTAGGATAGGCAGTAGTCTTGTGGCCAAAATGTTAGCAAAGATTTTTAAATCGTGTTTAGGAGAGAGATGGGACGATAACTGGCACAGGACTGGGGGTCTTTTTTTCTGGTTTCTGGATTACCGTTATGTGTGCTTCTAAGAGTTGCTTCGATGGGGTTGTTAGGTCAGAGACATTGTTAAAAGCATCTATAAAAGGAGAGCACAAGATGTACGCTTATAGTTTATAATATTGGGCCGTAAGGCCATCTGGGCCTGGGCTCTTATTTGGTCGTAGTTCTTTTACAGCCAAATGGAATTCTTCCTCAGTGATAGAAACATTAAGATTGTCTCTCTCTTTATTGTCCATTGCCGTTAGGCCATATTTTACAGAGGAGTCTGCAGGTTGTATAAAGCACGATAATATTTGCGGAATTCTTCCACTATTTCATGGATGGTGTGCTTTTTTTTCTCCTTTGAGTTAATGATGGATTTAACATGAGTTTTAACCATTTTTTCTCTAAGGGCTTTGGCAAGAAGCTTGCCACTTTTATTGGCATGTTGATAAACTCCCTCCAACCCCCGACCCACAGGTCATATCAAAAGTCCAGATAAAACACACCACAGCTAAGAAGACTATGTGGAAAAATGGAGGAGTGAAATAAAACAGTCACAAAAGCTAACCATATACCAGTCTCTACAAAGAGAATATAAAATGGCTCCATACCTGGAAAAGCTGCAAAACTCTCAAGAGAGGAAAATCCTGAGTGTCTACAGATTGAGTTCTCACAACCTCGAAATAGAGTCTGGGAGACACAGACAGACGTACAAACCCAGGGAGGAGAGACTATGCCAACACTGTGAGCAGAAGACCCTTGAGGATGAAAGCCACTTCCTACTGCACTGCCCCAAATATACTGCAACCAGGGGCATTTACTTTAAGAAATTGTTGGAACTATTCCCAGACTTTCACACACTAGAAGATGAGAGAAAAACATATATCCTTGTGAAGGTTAGCAGAGATACCGCCACCGCAAGCGGCAGCAGGGCGGCGGTTTCTGCGTCTCAGCCGGCGGTTTCCACCGCACAATCAGTCTGTGACATCTTCCCTCAGGGCAGCAGGGATACCGCTGCCACGGCCGGCGGCACAGTGGCGGTTCCCGCTACTCAGCCGGCATCTACTAATCTTCTTGCCAACACGGATATTGCACGCAGCCTCTCTGACACTCAGAGGCTGAGGCTTACGCACGCGCGGGCCAAGCGACAGGACCTTTATGCTAGTAGAAGGACTGTCAGCTGACCCAGCCGGTCAGCTGACTCCTTCCGCCCTCCTGATTGGTTGAATGACTGGGGCGGAGCTGAGGAGCTCTCCTGGTACATATAGGACCTGTATGCCAGTTGTTCCCTGTCTGCTGTTGCGAATACTATATGTGCTAGCTCTCAGACCTTAGCTAGATCCGACAGTGTGCCAGAACCGGCTGGAGCTGGGAATCCACACTGAGTCAGATTCTTGATAGCTTAAAGTACTAATTGCATTGTTTATCTGTTATGACCTCTTGCTTGCCTGACTACGCTCTAGTCTTCTGATTCTGTACCTTGCCTTTCTGATCTCGTTGCCGAACTATTGCCTGTTGCACTTTACACTGATCCTGTCTCTTGATTCTGTACTGTCTCTGTCCGTGAGTTGCCGAACCTGCCTGTCTGACTACGCTACCCTCACCTCTAGGTTTCTAGCCTGAGGGGTTCTAGTATTCCCGCTCCTCGGAAATACTGTGCTGCATTAAGGTCTGAATCACCCATTCCCATCTAGGGGTGTTCAGCCTTAAACCAAGGTCTCCTAGTCTTGGTGACTCTCGGTAGCAGTATTGTTGATCACCTCATTCCACCTGGTGATCTCACTACTTGGCAGATTAGGATCTTATTGTCTACTGATCCTTGGCTGCAGTAGTGTCTGTGGCTCATTTTTTCTTGCTGGGACTCCTGCTCCTCAGGAGATCCTAATCTGTTCTACGTGTGTTCATTGTTACTGTTGCACCAAGCACTCACACATTAGGTGTCCAGAGGTTAGTTCATACCCGCATTATTGGTGATTCTGCAGATCATCCATAATCGGGTATATCTGTATTTTTGGCGATTCTGCAGATCGCCAACAAGCAGATTCTCTCTGTGAGCTGACACCATTTGTTACAATCCTACTGGAAGAAGAGGAATCCACAGTGACAATCACTGCACACTATGTCACAGCATGCCACAGACTGAGAGGAGCATAACGGAACTGTAAACCTAAAAAATGTCCACAGACTGCTTAGCCATTGTCCCCCTACCCCACCCCCTCCCATGTCCCCTATTTCCCCTTGCTTTAGCAATACCTGTAATGAATCTGGGGATTTTATCTGATTGCCATCTGGAGTCGGGAAGGAATTTTTCCCTTTAGGGGCTAATTGGACCATTCCTTGTAAGGGTTTTTTCGCCTTCCTCTGGATCAACAGGGATATGTGAGGGAGCAGGCTGGTGTTGTGCTTTATACTGGTTGAACTCGATGGACGTATGTCTTTTTTCAACCAAAATAACTATGTAACTATGTAACTATGTAATCTTGGTCATGCCAATAAAGCTATCTTTGATTTGATTTGATAAAAGGTACCATTGGCAAGTAAGAACTTTCGTCTAACCCCACCGATAGGAGAGAGAGATGGATAGCTGAGATCTCAGAGTGGTTAACTCCTCCAGTGTCTTGTCCAGCAAAGACTTTTATTGCTGGTTTTCTAATGTGCGAATATGCATGTACAAATGGTCAATTGCAGCCTGTCTTTCCCTCTTAGCCTTACACTCCCATGCGAATTAGATGTCCCCTAATAGAGGGTTTATGTGTTTCCCAGACTAGAAGGTCTGATTGTTCTCCATTTTTGTTTGATTGAAAAAATTCAGAGATGTGCCTCTCTAGCAACTCCGCATTGTTTTTATCTGCTAACAGGAAGGGGTTCAATCTCCAGCAGAAAGAGCCAGGTAGGAGAAGACATAGGTGGTTTAACTGAAAGAAAAAACGGAGCATGGTCTGCTAGAGACTGGACCCCTATTGATGCTTGAGTAAGGAACAGATAGTCCAGCCTGGAGTATTTTTTGTAAGCGGCTGAAAAGAAGGAGTAATCCCTGTCTTTAGGGTGCATTAGTCTCCAGGGTCCATATGCAATTCACTTTTTCACCTGAGTTTTCTCCCAGGAGATACTTTTTCATCTTATGTTTACAATAACTTTTTAGCCCTCTGCAATTGAAATGATACTAAAAAGTAGGTAAACAAGTCCTGTCAAAATAATACAGAGTATTTTCTTGCTTGCTGGTGGCTTAAAATGCATTTTATTGATAAAGTGCGAAAATATCACCTAGGAGAAAACTTTGGAGAAAAAGTCAATTGCATATGGCCCAGATGTCTACCAAGGACAATCTGTCAAGTTGTTACTTAATTTTTTTGAGGTCTTTGTACCTCATATAGAGGAAGACCCATTTGATGTGTCCAGGAGGGGATTCAGTGGTAAGTTTAAGTCACCTCCTAAAATCAGCATGCCTTTGTAGAAAGGAAGGAGAGAATCTACCACTTCCTTAAAAGAACTGACTTGATTGCTATTTGGGCTGCAAATGGATGCCAGCATCACATCTCTGTCATTAATTTTACCCTGTAGGAAAATATACCTACCCTCTGGACCATTTAATTGAGATACTAACTGAAACTGGATAGAGCGGTGGATTAGAATTGATACACCTTCAGCTTTATGTAGAGGGGAGGGTGCATGAAAATGAGTCGGGTAGAATCTGTCATAGAACTTAGGGACCGCATCCTGACAAAAATGAGTTTCCTGAAAAAAGGCAAATGTTGCATGTTCTCGTTGTATAAAAGCTAAAAATGTAGACCCCTTCTCAGGAATGTTGAGACCGTTAGCATTACATGATACTACTTTCCATGGGGTGGAGGGGGGACCTGGGCAAGTGGCATTTTGCAAGAGGTATAGTGAAAATACCATATAAGCAGGGCAAATATAATCTTAAACATATAATGAAGGGCAGGTGTTTCAGGTGACTAGCTCAAAATTAGAAAAAAGAAGAAAAAAGCTTGCAGAGGCCTCACCAATCCATACAAAAAATGCAAAACTTTATTTGGAAACCAACAACCACAGCATCCCAAAATCTAAAAACAATTCCTTAAAAAATTGGAGTCCCCGGAGTTCCCCACATCACCCTCACATACACGAATCCATTCACACAGACCTAACAGTGCTTATTGATTTTCCGCTGCAGCGTATAGGCTAGCTTAATAGACTGAATGCCAGTGCATCTGCTGCGCTATCTATATGTATATATATATATACTAGGAAGTCCTGTATATTCCAGGAGAGTTACAGTTCAAGCAGCAAATTTGAGTGCATTCAAAAAAAGAGGAGAAAAAAGACAAGACAAGACAAGACAAATAACATTTATATTGCGCTTTTCTCCTTGCGGACTCAAAGCGCCAGAGCAGAGCAGCAGCCACTAGGGCGCACTCTATTGGCAGTAGCAGTGTAAGTGAGACTTGCCAAAGGTCTCCTACTGAATTAGTGCTGGCTCACTGAACAGAACAGGCAGAGCCGAGATTCGAACCCAGGTCTCCTGTGTCAGAGGCAGAGCCCTTAACCATTACACCATAAGCCAAAGAGAAGGGCCCATATCAAAACGATGTAGCTACTTCAATTAGTCCCATAAGATACACTTCTCACATTGGCATGCTAATCCAGCACATCGCCTTTTCACAGAAAAATACTTGCACTTCCAGGCATCAGTTTCATAATCAGTTCAAAGCAGGTTGGCTTAAAGAGAACCCGAGGTGTGTTTAAAGAATGTTATCTGCATACAGAGGCTGGATCTGCCTATACAGCCCAGCCTCTGTTGCTATCCCAAATCCCCCTACGGTCCCCCTGCACTCTGCAATCCCCCATAAATCACAGCCGTGCTGTGAGGCTGTGTTTACATCTGTAGTGTCAGTCTCGGCTGCTCCCCCGCCTCCTGCATAGCTCCGGTCCCTGCCCCCATCCCTTCCCTCCAATCAGCAGGGAGGGAAGGGATGCAGGCGGGGACCGGAGTTCTGCAGGAGGCGGGGAGAGCAGCAGACTGACACTATAGAGATAAACACAGCCAGCTCTGACAAGCTGTTTGTCAGCAGCGTGGCTGTGATTTATGAGGGAGTGCAGAGTGCAGGGGGACCTTAGGGGGGTTTGGGATAGCAACAGAGGCTGGGCTGTATAGGCAGATCCAGCCTCTGTATGCAGATAACATTCTTCAAACCCACCTCGGGTTCTCTTTAATAGCCACAATGCCAATTGATAGGAAAGCAGTTCATATATTTGTTATAAAAGCTCAGTCATGGAGCCTTAGCTACAGAGCACTTAAACAGAAGGCAGATGCCAGGCTTAACTTACGTCGTCCTGCGGGTCCCCCACACTCCGCAGTCCGCGCATCTCCGGCAGGTTTTTCCGCCTTTCTCCTTTGAGCTACCGCTGCAGTGGTTTGTCAGGGCAGCACACGTGGTCCTGGCTGAAGATGCGCATGATTAACCCGCTCACAGCCTCGCGTAGCAGCGGGGATCCAGCGCGCAGAACGCTTGGAGTGGTGGAAGAGGTCAATCAACGGGGACTCCTCCCACTTACATGTTTCACCCAATGGGCTTCCTCAGAGTGACGTCAGGGGGGGTGGCTGGGTGCCTCCCATGGTCTTTTATATACAGTCCAGCATCATGTGACATGACCTGAGCAGCCATCTTTGTTACTGGATCCACACTTGGATTTTCCCCACTTTTTAGAGTTGCATTGATATTTCCATAGCATGGATTGAATGTAAGCATATAGAGGATTGCACAAATTAAAACCTCGATAAACGCAGGTCCGCACTGGGCATCTGATAGGAGTATAACATATAGCAGAAGGTATGTAACTATCACTAGCCTTCACACACACTTGCCTGCCACTTTAAACCTCGGGAGGCAATTGCTCACAATTGCCTCCAGAGGTCATAGTGTGCAATGTTTCAGGTGACTAGGGCAGATTAGATTTGACCTTTTTCGTAATCCAATAGTGAACTAATTAGAGCTCGCTATGCTAGAGTAAAAGAGAACAAAGAGTACTCACGTGACGTACCGAGTTAAAGCGGCAGGCCACCTGCGGGTGTGAGCATATGACAGAGAAGCTAGGCTCTCTGTTGGGGGGTGGGGGGGGGGGAGAGAAAAGCCCGGGGAGATCAGAGTATTAGATGAACTAGTGATTTAGATACAAACCAAACTCACTGTTAACAAAATAGAGATCACAAATAGTAAGAATAGAACTCGAAACCGAACCAGACTAAGTAATGTTGAAAGGTTTCTGCTCCTACATGCAGCCCATCCCATATAAAATGAGTATAGATGCACTAAAGAAAAGTAAGAGCCACTGTACCAATGGTGAAGAAATGATGTGCTGAGATCACCTCTGGAGCCACAAGTAACATGCAAAATACTCCATACGATCCGCACCGTCAAAAAGTAGTATCTTTATTTCAGGGGAGGACTGGGACCTTTTGGCCTGGGGGGAAACACAAACCAGAGGCCCGTTATCATGGCAGCCCCAGCCCAAATGACGTCACACAGGCACCCCACGTCGTATATGCCAGTAGTCACGTGGAGCGCCAATGCGGAAATACAGGCAACGGGTGCACATAATACATTTTGAGGGACAAAGACCAGGGTTTACGTCGTGCCTATCATTCGTGGTTATCGCATGCCGTGATTATCGCACCTGACAACCACATTGGCCCGAGATTTCCCAACATCTCAGATTGATACATTCAACCAATTTCCACCCAAAATTTTTATCTGATTCGATAATATCAAAACGGATGGTCGATCGGCTATCAAGTCAACAGATGTATGGCCACTTTAATTCCCCAAAGCTCATTCTCCCCCCCCCCCCCCCCCCACACACACACACTTATGTCCTCCCCTTCGCCACCATCTCTACTAATCCCTCAAATATGCCCCTCTTCTACCTCGAATATCCGCTCCCCCATTACCAGACACATCCTTACTGACCTTCCTGCTGGCACCATGATCCCTGCCTCGTTAATGCTAATTTCCAAAGTTTTGGCATCCCTCCTTTCATCACTGTTTTCACTCCCCCCCCCAAAATCCATGCCTTGCTTACCTGCTTTTTATTGGTGGTCAATGGCAGTGAATCACTGCCTGCCCACGACCCACTTCACTATAGTATGAAACCCTATAGGCCACATCCATACTCAGTACTGACAGGTGGAAAAGCCATTATGAGTCGATCATAGAAAAAGAATCTGTCCGTAACAATTGATGAATGTATGGCCAGCTTTAGGTTATGGTTTCTAATAACAAGATTGGAGAGAGGAGAGAGAAGGCAAAGCAGGTGGTTTTGGTGCACGGCGCTCAGCACCGGTTACCCAAACTAGGAGCCCCATAGCAGCAATAATATGCTGCGCGGGGCACGTAAGGGAAATTCGGGGCTCCGGTGAAAGCCGTACCCCAAAATACACCTTCCTCAGAGTTGCAACGACTCGGAGGGGGGAATGGTATTTAACACCGCCAGGGAGTTTAGTGGCAGCAGGAAGAGCCATCATTCGGCGCTCCTGGCGCCCAACTTACCCGCAGCATACAAATACTAGGGGCTCAGACACACTAAGCGCTTTTATGAGCACTTTTTAGCCATCAGAACTTTCTGAGAGCTTTTTTTTGGAGCGATTCATTCAAAAATCGCTCTGAAAATCGCTTCACAAAACCGCACTTGCAAATTGCTAGTGATTGCTATTGTGATTTTGGCGTGCACTAGCTCAGAGAGAGGAGGAGTGGAGAGAGACTGAGAATAGCCTGAGATAGAGCAGAGCTGTATTGCAGTCTCACATCCAGTGGCGTAGCTATGGAGCTCAGGGCCCTGGTGCGAGTTTTACATTGGGCCCCCCAGCACTCTATATGTAACACTTGATACGGCGCAACAAAACCTGCCAAGGTCATCTACAGTATTAGAGGTGCAAAAAGGGGGTGGGGAAGTGTGTGGTAATGATTACTACCATTCAAAGCATCTATAGAAGTGATTATTATCAGTACAGGACCAATAAACAGCTTATACTTTGGTTTAGGAAGGGCCCCATAGGGCCCCTCAGGCCCAAGGGCCCGATGCGGTCGCCATCTCTGCAACCCCTATTGCTAAGCCCCTGCTCACATCACACAGAGGCTACTTGCCTATAATATGACTCCTGTCCATGCCAGTCTCTTACACAAGTCAGAAAGCAGCCCTCCTGGAGTCTAGGGACTGTCAAAAACTTTTCAACTTGTCTACAGCCTTGTCCACACATGCAGTCATTAGAACAATGGGGAGAAACAAGACAGATGTTTGCCCACGGACCCTCCAGGCAAGCTGTGCATCATGCTGTGTATATTTACCAGCTTGCCTGCCCTCTAATTGCACTTTTATCAGCTAGCCAAGTGTTTCACATTGCCTTATAACCACAAACCTGAATACACCAGACACTGGACCAGCCCTAAATCACTGAATGAAAGGCGGCCTGGGGGGAGATTGCCCCCCTTCCCCCTGGCCAGTCCGCCCCTGCTTTATTTATAGCTCTTAAAAACAATTAAAATCCATCTATGGGTTTGTGCAAAATAGATGACTCACAGGCGTTTCGGGCCATTATAGGTCCTTTATCAAATCATGACCAGCCCATAATGTTCTCTGATCCATGCAATGATTCATTTAAGGCCTCAAAGAGGACCACATGGAAGACTGCATAATTTACATATATACATATTCATGTTCCCAAACATCCAATAGAAAGCCACAGAATTGTACATTCCAAACAAAGATCACAAATTATTACTTATATAATCTATACAATCTCCTAATGTTCACACACATCTTGTCCACATTATGGATACTCTCCAACTGCCTCACATGTATAAAATACGTGTGGAAAAAGCAGGATATACATCAGGATCACAGTATCCAATAGAAATACAGCCTACAGCGTCCGCCATAGGACTATATCCAATCACTGGGAGGGAGTCCGACAGAACCCTCTCTCCACATTGGCCCGTCGTCAGCGCTGCGGCGGAAAAGACTCGTCGCTATATATAAAAGCTTTCCGTATCTAAGTCCGGAAAACGCTAAAGAGAGCGCCACCCAATCACGGGGGACCTACCTAGGCTCCCGACCAATCAAAAATTTATTTGTGCGTCATTAAACACTGTATCTTGGCTTCTTGCGGCTTTCATAATGGCCTCCTTTAGAGGAAAGGATTTCAAGCAGCATATGATGTCGCGTGGGGGATCATTCCCCCCTCTCTGAGGACGCAGGGCCCTGTGGGCTCACACAAACTCAAGTTCCTGGTCTTTCGGTCGTCCGAGGAGCTCGTTAAAGATGGCGTTCAGAGCTGGTGGGATCTGTTCAGCAGTTACTGACTCTGGGACGCAGCGTACTCTGATGTTTGACTGCCTGCCTCTCAGGGGCGTAGCTAGGGGTGGGCGGGGTAGGACAAGTGCCCCCGGGCGCTGGGTCCCTAGGGGCGCCCAGCGGTGACCTGTGTTTTTTTTTTTATTTATTTACCTGGTTACTACCACTGGGGACACCTATAGACCTGGTTACCTATACTGGGGGAACCTATTTTGGGGAAACTGCTGCCAGATTAACTGTATTTTTGGGGAACCGCTGCTGCCAGATTAAGTGTATTTTGGGGAACAGCTGCCAGATTATATGTATGTTGGGGGAACCACTGCTGCCAGATTGTGTCTATTTTGGGGCAACCATTGTCAAATATCTGTATTTTGGAGGAACCTCTGACAAATTACATGTATTTTTGGTGAAATGCTGTCAGATTACATGTATTTTGGGGGGAAACACTATGGCAGAGCTCAAACTTCCCTGCCAGACCTTTTACACCACTGCTAAGGTCATGTATATTTGGCCCCACCCATTATCATGCCGACGCCCCTTTTTTGACCTTACAGGGCGCATTAATAGTCTTTGTCCCCGGGCGCTGGAAACCCTAGCTACGCCTCTGCTGCCTCTATTATCAAGGTCTTCTAAGTGTTGCTGTTGCTCTATAAACCTACGATCATGTGTGTGAGCAATCTTGGTGAGTGTCTTAATCTTTTTATCCCTCTTAGACCCTGCTGACTCTATAGTGGTAAGCCGCATGGCAATAGCCATGTTGTCCCTCACTTTTGCTATGGCTGCAGTAAAAGTTGCCTTTATGTCCTCGGCAAAGCCTTGCATATAGGCATAAGTGACAGAGTCTCTCTGCTCATACTCACGCTCCGAAGAGCCTCTGTAGGTTGCAGAGCCGGCGGCAGCATCTTGGAAGAGGAGGCCGCAGCTTTCTTCTCGGACTGAGAGCAGAATAAGTCAGGGAGACTGCGACCAAACTTCGTTTGGGAGTCTCCTGGTGTGTTAGAGACCTTTTGTCCGTGTGTCCGTCTGCTCATTGCGGGGTTCAGGCTCAGGTGGGGGCTGAAAAAGAGGATTGTAGCAGCGTCTGGGTCGGGAGCTCAGAGCTCTGGCAGCCTTTCCTCTCCGGTGCTAAGCCCCACCCCTTACACAACTTATTGCCAGCGGAGATTTAAAAAATGTGTATGAGAAAATGTCCATCCACATAAACCATAAGCTTTAGCAGAAACCATCGCCCATAAATGTGGCAAAGGACACAACTAGTCATCAATCTTGCCACCACTAGTTGGATAAGAACAACCCAGTCAATAAATATTGAAAAATAGAGAAAAATGAATCAGGATTTTAAATGATGTTCTTGCTTTTTACTCTTGGTCACAAACGAGAAACTCAATGACAATTACAATACAGTTAGGAACATCAGACTTGGAGAAGAACTTGGGAATACTGGTTAATAACAAGTTAAGCTACCATATTCAATGTCAAGCAGCAGCTAAAGTTAAAATAAAAATAATTTGATTCTGGGAATGCTTAAAGGACAACTGTAGTGAGAGGGATATGGAGGCTGCCATATTTATTTTATTTTAAACAACACCAGTTGCCCGGCAGTCCTGCTGATCTATTTGGCTGCTGTAGTGTATGAATAAGGGCCCGTTTCCACTAGTGCGGTGCGGAATCGCCGCATATCACCGCTGACAAAATCGCATGCGGATGCGATTCCGCATGCTTTTTTTGCCGCGATTTCGCATGCGATTTCGCATAGGCAGGGTATATGCGATTTTAACCATGTCACTGCCTGTGTCAATTTACATTACTTTCAATGCGAAATCGCGGCAAAAAACGCTTGCAAAAAACGCATGCTATTTCCCTATTAAATACATTGCCTGCGATTCGCCTGCATTCCACACGCAGGCGAATTCTGCAGGGTATACCGTGCAGAAAAATCCTGCACATAAAAACGCAAATGAAAACTGACAAGTGGAAACAGTCCCATCCACTTGTATTGCCTATGCGAATTCGCATGCTTTGTCTGCATGCGAATTCGCGCTAGTGGAAACGGGCCCTTACACGTGAAACAAGCATGCAGCTAATCTCGTCAGATCTGACAATAATGTCAGAAACACCTCATCTGCTGCATGCTATGGCTTAAAATACTAGAGGTGGAGGATCAGCAGGCCTGCCAGGCAAGTGATATTGCTTAAAAGGAAATAAATATGGCAGCCTCAATGAACCTCTCACTACAGTTGTCCTTTAAACAAGAAATAAAATCACAAGTGCTGGTAGACAACTCCCTATGAATAAATCACTTGTGAGGCCACATCTGGAGTATGGGATACAGTGTTGGGCACAACACTATAGGAAAGACATTGATGTTATAGAGCAGGTACAAAGAGTTCAAATTATTCAATTGAATAGAAGGTCTCACTTACCAAGAAAAGTTGGTCAGGTCAAACTGGGCTCATTTAGCTTGGAAACAGAAGATTGAGAGATAATAACTTGGTGGATATGTTTTTTTTTCATCCCTAGGTCTATTCAAAGAACAAGAAGACATGATCTACATATGGTAAAAGGGAGGTTTTACCACCTGTGCAGAAAGGGTTTCTTCACAGAGAGAGTGGTTAAAATGTGCAATATCTTACCACAGAAAATAGTTAAGGCAAATTCTATGCTTGCACCTAAATCGGGGGTTGGATGTTTTCTTAACTTTGACAGGAATCCACAGCTATGCCTGCTAGATGTAGGAAGAAAATACCTTGATCCAGCCAGGGTGATGATTTGTGAGGTTGAACTTGTACACGTCTTTTTTTCAACCTAAATAACTATGTAAAGTTACTTACCGTATTCGTTTTTTTTTCTTTTTAATTCATATAATTTATTACAGAAAATATAATACAAATATCACAAATGCTCATAACATTCAACATATTGTAATAGTACATAGCACTAGTTCCATCTCCATTACAATATTGATACAAAAAAAAAAAAACCTGAAACAAACAACAGCCTAGCCTCTACTCAAAACAAGTTCTTAACCACCCTGGCGTTCTGATTAAATCGCCAGGGTGGCTGCGGGAGGGTTTTTTTTAAATTAAAAAAAAACTATTTCATGCAGCCAACTGAAAGTTGGCTGCATGAAAGCCCACTAGAGGGCGCTCCGGAGGCGATCTTCCGATCGCCTCCGGCGCCCAGAATAAACAAGGAAGGCCGCAATGAGCGGCCTTCCTTGTTTTGCTTATATCGTCGCCATAGCGACGAGCGGAGTGACGTCATCAACGTCAGCCGACGTCCTGACGTCAGCCGCCTCCGATCCAGCCCTTAGCGCTGGCCGGAACTTTTTGTTCCGGCTACGCTGGGCTCAGGCGGCTGGGGGGACCCTCTTTCGCCGCTGCTCGCGGCGGATCGCCGCAGAGCGGCGGCGATCAGGCAGCACACGCGGCTGGCAAAGTGCCGGCTGCGTGTGCTGCTTTTTATTTGACAAAAATCGGCCCAGCAGGGCCTGAGCGGCAGCCTCTGGCGGTGTTGGACGAGCTGAGCTCGTCCAGACCGCTCAGCAGGTTAACTTGCTTCTAATTCGTAGATAACAACCATTATCTTTCCTATTATATCAAAATAACGAAAAAATTGCACTTTTTTTTTATATCTAGTAATATATCATGACACACTATGTAAAAGCACCAAAAGAGGTTCTAAACTAATGGAACAATCTATGAACCTATTTATAAACACCAGTACTTGCTCCCAATAAGGGAGCACAATAGGACCTTTACTTACCAAACGTAACAACATATCCTTACAACCACAACCCTTCCAACACGTACTGTATCATCCAATTGTGGATGCATATAAGCTAATGTAAAAATAAACTCAAAAAATTGGGTGGTCGATCACATTCAATTTTGCACCACTCCAGAGTGGAGGCGAGACTTTGGTAAACTTAGACAACCTACAGACCAACACCAATATCCTCAGTCTCTACATGTGCTTGAAAAAATCTTGTTTATTGGTTGGATACAAAAAAATCCTCAACACTTTGTGTGACAAACACCCCCCCCCCCCTCTATAAAACCAATTAAAACCATATGTCATGACACATGCGTTATTTTTCTCCCACTGTTTCTGTGAGGGTTCACTCCATTTCTTGATTGCCCAGCTCTTCCCTACACAAACCTCAACGGATTCCCAATCACATCTGGACGTCTGGGGGCCCTCCACCCGGCGCACACCCAAAGGCCTCCATTCACACACTGAGCTCAGATTTAAAGTCCTTGTTGTATATTGCACAGCAGCTGTTAATTTTCAACAATAAATGCTGTATTAGCTTCCTATTTCTATCTTGCACAGGAGTCACTGTTAAACTTGGCGGTGTCCCTTATCTAGCATGTGCTATGATAGTTGTATGACAATTTCGCTGGACCCTCCGTGTATAAAGATCTTTTAAACTGCTGCGTGCATCTTATTGTAGTCTATTGTTGCAATTCTACATAATACTCTCACCACTTCCTGGGATCAGTGTGTTCCTGGAGGCTTCTTCCCCGTTCTTATGTGACACTGCAGCTGTCCTACGTACTCACTGAGTGGGAGCTATGCTCAGGGCTCTCGTAGCCGGTCTTTGCCCGACGCTCCGCATCACCTCTAATCCTTGTGCGCAGCTATCATCAGTGCAGGAAATATTGGAGTGTAGGCTCGGCGTTCCGGATCTCGTGAGCGCTCACATGTGTCTAGACCACGCCCGCCCACTGACGCATTTCGTCCTGCCAACAGGGCTTTCTCAAAGCATAGTAGGGTTGGCTTCCTCTGCCTTAGGGATCCTTTTCAATATATTTCTCCGCCTACTCCCTACATATGAAGGGAGGGGACACGGGAGGGCAAAGCGAGGAACACCTAAATGCATAGCCATATGTACGTTTCTGCTTAACACTTTATGCAATCATATCGTTCAGCACAAATGTCCATTTAAGGGCCATATCAGTTCCACTACATCTCTCATATTCACACTCCTTCAATTTCATTCAGGGAAATACACCATATTTAGGTCTGAATTCAAACCATCTGAAACTTTTGTCCCCAGACGGTAGATCTTCATTGCTTCAATTTTATACAGATCATTTTCTATGTTGCCACCTCTTCTGGGCACTTTTTGTTTAATGATCCCCTTAAACCGTAACCCCGATGGGTCTCTATTGTGGTGGACACTAAAAGCTGACTTTTTCTGCTTTTACTATGTTTTTCACATGTTCTCCAATTCTTGTGCCCAACCGTTTTTTTGTCTTGCCAATATACAACAAACTGCAGGGACATTTTATACAATACAATATTCTTTCCAAATTACAATTGATATTGTCTCAAAAAAATTTTTTACCTTTTTTTTACCTTTTGCATCAGAAAACGTGTTTGTATGTTTCAACAGGCCACACACATTACAATCACCACAACTAAACATCCCAAATTTTAGGGGAAATTTTAGCAACCATGTTTCATTTGCAATGCTATTAAATTCAGATCTCACCAGTAAGTTTTTTAAATTTGGGGCCCTCCTAGCTTTCATATACGGTCTACCCCCTACGACATCTAGTATCTTCTTGTCCAACATCAGCAAATTCCAATGCTTTTGTAGGGTACCTTGTAATCCATACCAATGGGCACCATAAGTTGTCACAAATCTAATGGGGTCTGCACTCCCCAACCCCACTCCTTCTTTTTTCTTAGTTGATCGACTCGTTTGCACCTCATTCCTTGTCTTTTCTCTCATGTCTTGAAATTCCTGCCACACTAATTCCACCAGATGGCCTCTCTGTAGCAGTCTTAATTTTAGATCCTCCCCTTCCTTTTCAAAATCAGAATCCAATGTACAGTTTCTCCTATGTCTATGAAATTGACCCCTAGGTACTGCATGTTTTTGTGCTATTAGATGGTGGCTAGAATAGTGGAGCAGGGTATTTCCCGCCGTGGGTTTGCGGTGTGTCGCTGTTACAGTTTTTCCCTTTCCTTCCGAATTTTCAAATCTAGAAATGTCAGATCCGTCTGACCACAATCAAAGGAAAACCTCAGATTTCTCTCATTGTCCCCCAAATCATTCATGAACTGTTCTAACTGCTCTCTCGTTCCACGCCAGACCAGGAGCACGTCATCTATGAACCTCAGCCGTAGGCACACGTGCCGCTGGAAGAGGCCCATAGGGTAGATGTCCTGCCTCTCCCACAGCTCCAAGTGGAGACAGGCGGGGCGCAGGACGCCCCCATCAGGCAGGGCGCAGGATGCCCCCATCGACGTGCCCCTGGTCTGCTGGTAGAACCGTCCGTCAAACACAAAACAATTTTACTCAAGTACCAATTGCAAGGCCTCAATAAAAAACTCATTATGAGGCGCGGAATCCGGGAAGTGCTCACACAGGAAGAAGGCTGACACAGCCACTCTCACCTCATGGGGAATTGACGTGTATAATCCCTCCACATCCACACTTACAATCCAATCTTCACAATTCACCGGGAGGCCCTCCAGCACTCTCAGTGCATCACCTGTGTCTCTTATAAATTAGCGGAGCAGCTCTACCATAGGTTTAAGCTTACCATCCACATATTTTCCAAGCTTCTCCAGAGGGCCCCTATTCCCGAGACAATTGGGCGTCCTGTAGGTCTCTCCCGGTTCTTGTGAATCTTGTGAATTGTGTAGAAAATGGGGGTCCTGAAAGTATTCACACTGCAAAATTCAGCTTCTCCCTTTGTGAGCACTTCCAGATCTTTCCCCCGTCAATCAAGGAATTCACTTTAGTTTTAATTGTCAAAAACGGATTTTCTCTTAGTCTTGAATATGTAGTCTCGTCACTCAGAAGTCGTAAACATTTTCTCTATAGTCATCATTAGAGAGGATAACCATGAAACCCCCCTTGTCACTAGACCGGATGACTACGCCATCTCTCTCTTTCAAAAACCGGAGGGCTTTTCTCTCTCCTGGGGTCAAGTTGTCGTTTTTGGTTGACTTTTTGGGGGTCCAGTCAAGTTTACTCAAATCTTTTTGTACCAAACCATGAAATGCCTTCAATTTGTGGTTTAGTTGGGGCATATATCTAGATTTTTTTATGCAATTTTAAGGGTTTCGGATTAAGGAGTTCAGGGGCATCTAATTCTTCTTCCTGTTGTTCAGTTCTACCTTCATCAAGTAAAGATTCCAGATCTCTTAAGGAGGCCCTCTCCTCAATTGTCATTTGCCCAATCATTGTTCCTGATTGTTCTCTCTGATCCTTATTTTCAATATCCCCCTCCTGATTCTCAAACTTTTAATTTTAGGGCAACCCTTCTCAAAAAGAAGGTTAAATCTTTGAACACTTCAAATTCATCACCACCAGTAAATGGGGCAAAAGAAAGACCTCTACCCAACAATTTATAGCAATCATTATCCAATTCCAAATTGGACAGATTAATTACATTGTTCATTATTATTTCACTTCCTTCTGCCCCCTCACCGGCTGTATCCTCTTTTCCACCTTCCTCTGATTGTCCTTCTGTGTTTTTTTGGAACTTTTCTTTACTGTAATGGTTTCCTTTCTTACCTCATCTTCTTTTTCCTCGTCATCCCCTTCCGCCTCCTCCTCCGCTTCCTCCTGATCTAAAAAAAACACCCCGTTTTTTCCATTCTTTTGTTCTCCTCTCCCTTCAGACTCCCCTGTCTCCCCCTTTGCCACTGCCTGAAGAACCAATGGCATAATCTAGTATCCGAACACTACTGCTTCTGTATTGGTCCTGTATTGTGAGTGATTGCTGCAGATAGCATCACATAAACCCTATCGGTGACCCAACCTTTGTGAAGTGAACCAGTTCCTCCTCACTGGCAGGGTATTTTTGGGGGATATTTTAATATTATAAAAAAAAAAATTGACAGTCAGAGACAGGCCACACTGCAGGGGTCGCAGGGGTCATGGTGCTGTGATTTCCTGTGGTCCTAGAATAATGCCCAGTGTTCAGGAAACACATACCTTGAATTTCCAAAATGTCAGAAGGGATGCAGCATTTGCAAAATAGCCTGCAAAGTATGAAAAAAGTGAAATACCCTTTCATAATCCAGATCCATGAAGGACGCCACCTGCGTCTTAGGGGGCTCATGACTGGTGAGTTTCGGGCCCCTAGGCCAAAGAGGTCATAGCCTAGGGTCACAAAAACCTATTTATTTTTGCAATGGTACTGGTGGCGATTCTGACGAACATAAATCGCAGCCATGGCTGTTAGCAAAGTCTGAATCTCACGACATATCTCATGCAGGTAGAAGGCATATTGTTGTACTTGCACTCCAATGTTGGGTTCCCTACGTCTCTGCAAACCAAAGTTACGGGGGTGCAAAAGTGCTAAAATCCCCCATAGGCTTTCATTGGGCCTCCTATTTCACTTTCCAAAATCTCACATTTTTTCAAAGGGCGATGGCTCAGCAGTGGCAAATTTTCTAGCAATGTAGGGATTCTTAGTGGGCTCATGATTGGTGAGTTTCGGGCCCCTAGGCCAAAGAGGTCATAGCCTAGGGTCACAAAAACCTGTTTATTTTTGCAAAGGTACTGGTGGCGATTTTGACGAACATAAATCGCAGCCATGGCCGTTAGCAAAGTCTGAATCTCACAACATGTCTCATGCAGGTAGAAGGCATATTGTTGTACTTGCACTCCAACGTTGGGTTCCCTACGTCTCTGCAAACCAAAGTTACGGGGGTGCAAAAGTGCTAAAACCCCCCATAGGCTTTCATTGGGCCTCCTATTTCACTTTCCAAAAGCTCACATTTTTTCAAAGGGCGATGGCTCAGCAGTGGCAAATTTTCTAGCAATGTAGGGACTCTTAGTGGGCTCTTGACTCATGAGTTTCGGGCCCCTAGGCCAAAGAGGTCATAGCCTAGGGTCACAAAAACCTATTTATTTTTGCAATGGTACTGGTGATTCTGACGAACATAAATCGCAGCCATGGCCGTTAGCAAAGTCTGAATCTCACGATGTGTCTCACGCAGGTAGAAGGCATATTGTTGTACTTGCACTCCAACATTGGGTTTCTACATCTCTGCAAACCAAAGTTACGGGGGTGCAAAAGTGCTAAAACCCCCCATAGGCTTTCATTGGGCCTCCTATTTCACTTTCCAAAATCTCACATTTTTTCAAAGGGCGATGGCTCAGCAGTGGCAAATTTTCTAGCAATGTAGGGACTCTTAGGGGGCTCATGACTGGTGAGTTTCGGGCCCCTAGGCCAAAGAGGTCATAGCCTAGGGTCACAAAAACCTGTTTATTTTTGCAAAGGTACTGGTGGTGATTCTGACGCAGCCATGGCCGTTAGCAAAGTCTGAATCTCACGACATGTCTCATGCAGGTAGAAGGCATATTGTTGTACTTGCACTCCAACGTTGGGTTCCCTACGTCTCTGCAAAGCAAAGTTACGGGGGGGCAAAAGTGCTAAAATCCCCCATAGGCTTTTATTGGGGCCTAGGTTTTGAGGGTACAAAAGTGCAGGTTTCTGCCGAACGATACGGATGAGCAGCTCCAAATTTTCCGGCTTTGTATGGAGTTTAAGGGGGCTCAGGGCTGATGAGTTTCGGGCCCTTACCTTACCGTTCGGCAGAACCTGCGCTTTTGTACCCTCGAAACCTAAGCCCCAATGAAAGCCTATGGGGGATTTTAGCACTTTTGCACCCCCGTAACTTTGGTTTGCAGAGATGTAGGGAACCCAAAATTGGAGTGCAAGTACAACAATATGCCTTCTACCTGCGTGAGACATGTCGTGAGATTCAGACTTTGCTAACGGCCATGGCTGCAATTTATGTTCGTCAGAATCCCCACCAGTACCATTGCAAAAAATAAACAGGTTTTTGTGACCCTAGGCTATGACCTCTTTGGCCTAGGGGCCCAAAACTCACCAGTCATGAGCCCCCTAAGACGCAGGTAGCGTCCTTAATGGATCTGGATTATGGAAAGGTGTTTCACTTTTTTCATACTTGTGGCCTCGGAAGGCCTTTACATTTTTTTTTATTATTATTTTTATGTGCGGAGTGTGGGAAATATGAAAAAAAAATGATGTGGGGTCCCCCCTACCAAGCTCTCTGTAACTTCTTGTCCCCCATGCAGGCTGGGATAGCCAGAATGCGGAGCCCCAGCCGTGTGGGACTTCACACCCTTAGTTATGCCAGCCCGCATGGTCCATGGTAAGGGGGGGCTCCGGAGGGAGGGGTAGCCAAGCCTTTCCCTCCCCCCCGGAGCCCTTGTTCAATCCATGGACAAGGGGCTCTTCCCCACCTCCGATGCCCCAGGAGGAGGTGGGGGCGATGACTCCCTGGGGGGGGGGTTCATGGTGGCATCTGGGAGTCTCCTTTAAGAAGGGGACCCCAGGTGCCCACCCCCCTCCAAGGAGAAATGAGTATAGGAGTACAAAGCACCCCTTACCAATTTCCACAAAGGGTTAAATGAAATAAAAACATAACCACAAAAAAAATCCTTTAATGTTCTTAATTAAACCAGAAATACTTACCTGTACCTTTAAAAAAATGTTCCCATGACAATATCCTCGGTAAACGATGCAATGAATACAGTATCCTCTTATTTCGATCTTCAATTAAGTTGATTGAAGATCTCCGACGCCCCCCATGTAGCAGATAATGCGTCCTTTGGGACGCATAGCTGCCGGCTCCCACTGTCTCTCCCCACCTGCCTTCACCTGTCACCCTCACCTAGGTTGGCACCTAGTGCACCCATGGGTGCACCGGGTGCCAGCCTAGGTGAGGGTGACAGGTGAAGGCAGGTGGGGAGAGACAGCGGGAGTCGGCAGCTATACGTCCTGTACAGGACGCATTCTAAGCTATACAAACGGTTCATGAATCATCAGGTTCTTTTTAATCAATCAGTTCTTTTTTAATGAATCGGCTCTTTTTTCTTTGAAACTGTAAAATCGATTTTCTCAAAAAGTATAAGGTCTTTTTGAAAAAAATGTTTTTCTCTTTTAATCACTGCCCTCCTCTACATACCCTGCAAATTTGGTGTTTTACTATGTAAGGGGACTTTGCTATTAACCGCTAAAGTCGGCGGGCATTAAAGTCTATGGGCTAACCAAACTTTTTTTGAAAAAACTTCCTGGTTCACTGCAAACGCAAACCACCCAAAGTTCACCTGGAACCGTTCGCCGGCGAACCATTCGGGCCATCTCTACTCCCAGACAGCGAGCTTTAGGAGTTGGGGTTATTGGGGTGTTATCTACATTGATTGTGACTATGGGAGGTAGAACAGAGAGTGAAGGTGGAAATATCACAATCTCCATTTTGCTCATGTTGAGTTTAAGGGATAACATAAATGTAGCTATAGCTGATAGACAGTTGGGGACTTTAGATAGTAGTGTGGAGAGGTCTGGGGAGAACAATAATTTTGGGTGTCATTAGCATAGAGGTGATATTGAAAACCAAAAGAGCTTATTTTTGGTCCCAGGCCGTGAATGTAAATGGAAAGGAGGGGGGGAGGGAGACCATGAAGGAACGTCCAGACAGGTAAGAGTTGATCCAGGAATGTGCTAGGCCCTTGATTCCCAGTGATGAGAGGGTCTGGAGAAGCAGGGTATTATCAACAGTGTCAAACTTAGAGGACAGATCTAGGATTATTAGTACAGAAAATCTGCCTTTGGATTTAGCGACTAGGAGATCATTGGCAACCTTAGTAAGAACTGTTTCTGTGGAGGGCAGAAGCCTGACTGGAAGGGGTCCAACAGTCAGGGAGTTAGCAGAGAGAAAGTCAGACAGCTCTGAGCAAATGTAGCGTTCCAGCAGTATGGAGGCAAAGGGAAGGAGAGAGACTGAACGGTAATTAGAAAGGGCAGTAGGGTCTAAGGAGGGTTTTTTTGATTAGGGGTGTTATGATAGCTTGTTTAAATGAAGAAGAGAAAATAGCAGTAGAGATGGAGAGGTTAAAGAGCGTTGTTAAAGCAGAAATGAGGGAGGAGGAGAGCTGGGGGATAAGATTATAGGGATTAGGGGTCTACATGAAAAGGGCGCCGGTAAAAAAGGGCGCCTGGTGGAGCCCATATATATACCAACTTCGGCTACAAAAAAGGCGCCTGGTGTAGCCCATATAAAGTTCGGCTACAAAAAAGACGCTTGGTGTAGCCCATATAAAAACTTTGGCTATAAAAAAACCAAGGCGCCTGGTGTAGCCCATATAAAAACTTCGGCTACGAAAAAACTCCGGGATGTGTTAATTACTATTCCCCCTCCAGGCCGCCATGGATAGTGGGGGAATGAAATAATTCGGCTTCCAGCGCTTGTAGCCCCTATACAAACTTCGGCTAGAAAAAAACTCCGGGATGCGTTAATTACTATTCCCCCTCCAGGCCGCCATGGATAGTGGGGGAATGAAATAATTCGGTTTCCAGCGCTTGTAGCCCATATACAAACTTCGGCTAGAAAAAAAAGTCAATAATATGGGCTACAGAGGGGCAGCTTACTGTAGCCGAAAAAAATATGGGCTACAAAGGGGGCCCGCTTGTAGCCGAAAACCTTGTAGCCGAAAAAATATGGGCTACAAAGGGGAGCCCACTTGTAGCCTATATCAAAACTCGGGCGCCCTTTTCTACACCTTGTAGCCCATATTTCCAGAAATAACATTGATGTCTATGGCGGCGCCCTTTTCATACAGGCAGCTCGGGCGCCCTATTCAACCAATCCCGGGATTAGGGTCCACAGCACAGGTAGTGAGTTGAGATTTAAAGATTAGTGAAGAAAGGCACTGTTCAGTTAATGCAGAGAAGGTTGTTAGTAGAGAGGAGGCTCGAGTGAGTGACTGGTCATGTAGAGAGGAGGAGTTGAGAATTGGGAGAAAGGAAGAGGTGAGTGAAGTGGTGAAGAGGGTTGCTTTTGAAAGCTGTTCTGTAATGTTTCAATGTTGTTCATGAAGTATGCTGCAAAGTCTTCTGCAGACAAGCATGTGATTGTAGGGCGAGGCAGGGGGTGTAAAAGAGATCTGAAGGTGTTAAAAAGTTGTTGAAATGTGTGGAGAAGTATATTTATATTGCAAGTGAAAAAGCATCCCTGAGCTGGAGCAGTGCATTTTTGTAATGGAGGAAGTCATCTGCAGTGGAGCTTTTCCTCCATCTCCATTCTGCTGCCCTGGAGCGTCTTTTCAGTTTTTTGATGGGTTCAGTCAGCCAGGGCTGTCTGTTGATGTACAGGGGCGGGTGTTGGTGAGAGGGGCTGCTGTGTCCATTACAGCAGTGACTATGGTGGAGTCGTAGGTGGATGCTGTCTCAGGCAGGGGCATAGCAATAGGGGGTGCAGAGGTAGCGACCGCATCGGGGCCCTTGGGCCAGAGGGGCCCCGAAGGGCTCTCCCTCAACTACATTATTAGCTCTCTATTGGTCCTGTGCTCATAATAATCACTTCTGTAGATGCTTTGAATAGTAGTAATCACTAACACACTGTTCCCCATCCCCTTCTTGCACCCCTGACACTGTAGTTGTCATTTGCAGGTTTTGTTGCGCTGTATCAATTGTTATGTATAGAGTGCTTGGGGGGGCCCCAATGTAAAACTTGCATCGGGGCCCACAGCTCCTTAGCTACGCCACTGGTCTCAGGGTCAGTGTAGGATGACAAGAAGCCCAGGGGTTTCAAAGAATCAGCCAGGGAGCAGAGATTGAGGTTGCAATAATTCCTGCATAAGCAGGTTGGCTGCAGTACTGGGGCTGGAGAAGGCAGGGAGGGACTGATTGTGAAAGATATGAGATTGTGGTATGAAAGGGGGGATGGAGAGTTAATAAATGTAGAAACTGGGCAGAGCTGGGTGAAAACTAGGTCCAGAGTGTGGCCATCTTTGTGGGTGGAAGTTGAGGACCATTGGGAGAGGTCATAGGAGGAGGTGAATGAGAGGAGTTTAATGGTAGTGGAGCAGTTAGTGTCTACAGGGATGTGGAAGCCCTCAATGATGATGGAAGGAATATCAGTGGATAGAAAGTGGAGAAGCTATGCGGAGAAATAGTTGGTGAAGGTGGAGGCTGGTCCGGGAGGACGGTTAGATGACCGCAACCTGGAAGTGATGAGGAGAGTAGATGCGGACAGCATGATCCTCAAAAGAGGAAAAAAACGGAGAAGGCACAGGTGCAAATGGTATATAGGAGCAGTGTTTGGAGAAAAGAAGTCCCCACCTCCATGTTTGCCACCCAATCTAGGTATGTGGCTAAACTTAAAGGGACTCCGAGCTCAGCCAAAAAATGAAAGTTGTACTCACCTGGGGCTTTCTCCAGCCCAGTGCTGGTCGGGAGGTCCAACGACGGCGTCCTGGCTCCTCTCCATGTCCCCGCTCCGGAATAGCTGACCGGCCGCAGCCCGGCCGACACTCGGCCGAGTGTCGGGCTGCTTCTTCCGCGTATGACGCGGCTGATGTCACTCGTCGGCTGCCTCGCGTCATCACGGCGGCCGGCGTGGCAGTACTGCGCATGCGCGTTTAAAGCGCGCATGCGCCGTACTGCCACGCCGGCCGAGTGTCGCCCGGGCTGCGGCCGGTCAGCTATTCCGGAGCGGGGACATGTAGAGGAGCCAGGACGCCGTTGTGAGACCTCCCGACCAGCATTGGGCTGGAGAAAGCCCCAGGTGAGTACAACTTTCATTTTTTGGCTGAGCTCGGAGTCCCTTTAAGTCCACAATATGAGAGGACAGCTGGAGACACAGTATCAGATAGGGCTAGCATGTCTCAGTGCTGTTTAACCTCCCTGGCGGTGCATTTCTGTCTGGAATTATGAGTCAAAAGTGGTACATTGTTTTTCAAGAATTGTAGGCATCCAATTAAGTCATAACTCACCAATATATGCCAGAATAAAAGCCTGGTAGACATTCTGCATATAAATAAAAGACTAGAACACAAATTTGTTGAATTAATTACATTTATGAATAAACTAAAAAGTTGTGAAACTGTACAAATAATGCAGGCAGAAAGTAGTCAATATCCAAGCTGAAGTCGGTGCAGGCGGCAGGCAGAAAGTAGTCAAAATCCAGGCAGAGGATCAATTATTGTTCCTGCAGGTCCGCTTTGAAAATAAATTGTGGAAGTTGGTGTGTGTGGGTGCAGGGTAATTGGCATGAAGTTATCAGGTGTACGTGAAAGGCTGCAATGAGGATATCTCAGGGTTTCATAGATATGATCCGATGGATGTAAGGGAAGGGGAAAAAAAGCAGATCATACCAGGTGTTAATTCAGCCGATGAACAGCCGTGCAGAGTTTTGTGGTTGTTCTCTTCTGTTCAATTCTGGGCTAATTCTGGGCTACTAATATGCCCTTAAAGTTATGCCCTTTAAGATTATGCTCTGCTGACCAAGGTCTTGCCGACCTTGTGAGATCTACTACTAAAGGCCCTGAGTTTGAAGTTAATAGGCAGAATGATATCAGGTGGGAATAGGCTAGCCAATTTGACTCACAGGGGCAGGGCTAGTCTAAACATATGCAAAGACTCTATTGAACAAGTAAGAGGTAACAGGGAATAGCCTCAGTTAATTATGCATACAATTTGGGAGGGAAAAATAATCTAATGCAGAGTTCAATCAGAGAGGGGATATTGCATGGAAATCTATATGCATACCATTTGAGATGTATTAACAGAGAAGTGTGCTAGGGTCAAAAAGACAATGCTAAAGTAGAAAAAAAATAACCTCAATTTAGGTTGAAAAAAATGTACATGTGATCTTAAAGGGGAACTGAAGAGAGAGGTATATGGAGGCTGCCATGTTTATTTCCTTTTAGACAATACCAGTTGCCTGGCAGCCCTGCTGATCCTCTGCCTCTAATACTATTAGCCATAGCCCCTGAACAAGCATGCAGCAGATCAGGTGTTTCAGTGGCTCAGACTTATAAGTCTGATCTGACAAGACTAGCTGCATGCTTGTTTCTGGTTTTAATCAGATACTACTGCAGAGAAATAGACCAGCAGGGCTGCCAGGCAACTGGTATTGATTAAAAGGAAATAAACAGGACAGCCTCCATATACCTCTCTCTTCAGTTCCCCTTTAATATTGTATGAGTAATTTATTTAGACAAAACACTTTGTAATAATTGAATTAATTAAAACCATGCTAAAATATCATGCCCCATAAAACTCATTACCAACAATATATCATATGCAATATCTAATTGTTTGCACCTCCCAATAATAATGTACCCCAATACCAGGAACTCAATTACTGAGGCCCCGGGTGGTTGAACCTGGGTACAGTGATAGTGCAAATTAGTGTTAAACAATACAATATCCATATCTCTGTGCAAAAATCAATAAAAGTGAAGGAAAAAAAACATATATCGTTCATGCAAAAAACTTAGTATCAAAGTGCCAGTGCTAGGACATCTATATAGACATTGTATTCTAGTGCTAATGGATTAACTCATGATCAGTGAAGCAGCCCATAGAAATAAAGTGCATAGTGTACAGCAATAAATAAATACGCAGCCCAGGGAAGTAAAGACTGGTGTAGGCAGCCACATTGGTAGTGTGGCAAGGAAAGACACATGACCCCCTTAACATACCCACTAGTTCCCCAGGTGTTACCCCGCTTTATCAAGGAGAGAGGACAACCATGATGTATCGCCTGCAGTACAATGTTTAAATCAGAAAGAGCAGGGGGCATGTGCCTAATCATTTCAATATTTACTAATCTTTTTGTTTTTTTCCCCATATGTCCAATCAAAAAGCCTGAATAGAGCGCAAGCTTGAGAGTTCAAACAAGGTAAAAGAAACATTGCTGCACTCACTCTCCTCGTGTCGAGGTGCAGGATTCAGAGAGCAATACCAGAGGAAAATGGAATAGCCACACTCTCTGACGGGTGGCATCCAAATTACTTTATTGAGCAACCACGAGACAGAAGTAAAAGACTGTCATGTTTCGGACAACAATATCCTTACTCATAGCCCCATGAGTAAGGGGCTATGAGTAAGGATATCGTTGTCCTAAACATGTCAGCCTTTTACTTTGCTCAATAAAATTGTTTAGATGCCACCTGTCGGTGATTGCGGATATTCCATTTTCCTCTAGTGCGCAAGCTTGATAAGTATGATTTAGGATCAGAAAGCCCTAAACATGCTTTCTCCTTTAATTATAATATTATATGCTACTCTAGAAGTCTTCTTATGCTAGATAAATCAAACAAACATTGTTTTTAGAGATTTAAAAACATGACGGGGTAAATGAATTGGCAAAATGAACATACAAAACAACAATCTTGGTAACGCATTCATCTTAAGTATATCCACACTACCAAACCATGGAAAATGAATCCTAGACCATCTCTCCCAGTCTCTTTTAATAGAACTGAGTAAAGGTGGAAAATAAAGAGTTAAAATCTTAGACATATCCTTAGGCAACATGATCCCTAAATATCTTATTGCAGTTTCCTTAAAAGGAAAGGGGTAATCCAGTCTTATCTGTCTTAACAAAGATCCACCAGTGGAGATGTTGGGAGCCTTTGATTTTAACATACCATATATACTCGCATATAAGCAGACCCACGTATAAGCCGAGGTACCCAATTTTCCCTCAGAAACTAGGAAAAAGTGATTGATCTGTGTATAAGCCCCTCCCCAGTATAGCCCCCTCCACAATAGCCAGATGGGCCCCCAGTAAAATTCAGCCCCCTCCCCACAGCCAGATGTTCCCAAGGATGATACAACGGTGTCTCAAGATGCCACGAAATGGCTTAATAGATATGAGACACAGCTATTTCCACACAGGAAGAATCCCCGATCAGGCACAACGACTCAGTCTGCAACCGAGTTTTCAGTAGGAACAGAGAGATTGGGATCGACAGTGACTTCACACACATACAATCGTTATCTGCAATAAATGGTAGTCTGCCACCACCTACCTTTAAAGTGAACCTGAAGTAAGCGTGATATGGAGGCTGACATATTTATTTCCTTTCAAGCAATACCAGTTGCCTGGCTGTCCTGCTGATTCTCTGCCTCTAATACTTTCAGCAATAGACCCTGAACAAGCATGCAGCAGATCAGGTGTTTCTGACAATATTGTCAGAACTGACAAGATTAGCTGCATGCTGGTTTCTGGTGTAATTCACTACTACTACAGCCAAATAGATCAGCAGGATGACAGGGAACTGGTATTGTTTAAAAGGAAGGAAATATAGCAGCCTCTAAATCACTTTCACGGATTCACTGTGAAGGCAGTAAAAACCTCTCAGAGCTATTCTAGCCTGCAAGAAAACGTGTTAGAATATTTGTACACCACAACTTATAAATGGTAACAGCTCCACAGGCTAGATCCATTCCATGATATACTCAAAAACAGGTAGAAAGCCTTTTAAATAATTTGAATCACTTATTTAGTAAAAATAGTGTGTTACAAAATTAGTATAGAAAAATGATAGAATTACCAAAGTGAACGGGTAATAGCCAGCAGTCATAAAATAAAAAGGGATTTATAAATAGAAAAGAATACTCAAGTGAAAATTGTCCGTCCTTTGTGGTATTGAGTTGTACAAATCCTTAGTTTGATTTTGAGGCCAGCATAATGGTCCTCCTATCTGGACTTCAGATGTTTCCGTAGTGATGGTAAGTGAAGCACTCTCTTCAAGCGCAATTAGACAGTTTAACTTCCCTGGCGGTAAGCCCAACCTGAGGTCTGGCTATGCGCGCAGGAGGATTTCTCAGGCCCTGCTGGGGCGATTTGCATAATTTTTTTTTGTACACACAGCTAGCACTTTGCTAGCTGCGTGTACTTCCCGATCGCCGCTGCTCTTCGCCCATTCACCGCTATCTGCAGCGCCGCCCCCCCAGACCCCTTGCGCAACCTGGCCTATCAGCGCCAAGCAGCACTGAGGGGTGGATCGGGACTCCAGATGACGTCACCATGTCGATAACGATCGTCGCCATGGGGACGGGGGAAGCCAAACAGGAAATCCCATTCTGAACGGGATTTCCTGTTTGCGCTGAATGCCGGAGGTGATTGGAGGGGGTGGGGGGATGCCGCTGCACTGCAGCTATCATGTAGCTAGCGCTAGGCTAGCTACATGATTAAAAAAAAAATGTAAGTGCTGCGCTGCCCCCTGGCGGTTTTAATAGACCACCAGGGAGGTTAATTAGATCCAAAATGAGGGCAAGGTCTAGCCACCATGTTGTGGTGCATGACAAACACCACAACATACCAGTCACAACGAAAAAATGTTAACATGACTTGTATTTCCCCCGCACCAACATACTGAACATCCATCTCTTTTAAATACTGCGTATATAAATGCCAATCAACGGGCAGCACAACATGGCCACATATATTGTGTGAGTTGATTCACCAGGCGGATCAGACAATCTGCCTCTTTTCAGTTGCTCATCTAGTCGTTTGCCATGTGTACACCCACCTGATTGTTTTCAGATGACAATCATGGAGTTTGGTTGAGCATGTATGGGCCTTTAGAATCAGTGTTTTTCAGCCATGAAAAAACTTGAAGAAAACAACTGGCTTCATTTCAGGTGCAGTTTTTTCAAAGGACCGTTTTATTGGATAGTTTTATTTAGTCTATATCACACAGTAAATTCAAAGTATAATTTCAGCTGCCATTATTCACCTTGATTCAAAATGTAACCGTCAACTAATCTATTATATGATAAGCCATAATGACAAATATGTACAGAAGGTTTATTTAAAATAATTGTATCCTTTACTTTTTTGCAGAGCCATGCACAGTCACATATATGGCCATGGAAAAAAACAACATTCAGCTGGCATATAAGGGAGACAAAACATTGTACAGTGAACATCTTGACCACATAACATTCAGCTGTAAACCAGGCTACTATGAGCCATCTTCTACAACAAACCTGTTAAAAGTGCAGTGCATAGATGGTGTGATGCTGCTACCAAAATGCTCAAAACCTGGTAAGTATATTTGTTCTGTTCTATAAAGATAAATGTAATAACTGCTCTTAGGTATGTCCATAATAGTGCTGAGGAATCCAAAAATGAATAAAACATTTTTAGTTACAAAAATTAATAAAACAACACAAATAAATGCACTATACTAAATATATAAACTATAGGCTGCGGTTGCTATTAGTTACGTTCCTTCGTGTAGTCTTGTTCTTGCCTGTGTGGATGCTTGCTGGTGACTAGTAGTTAACCTGATTGCTCTGCTTCTGAGGACATAACTATAAGCTGCGGTTGCTATTAGTTACGCTCCAATCTGTAGTCCTGTCTTGTATCTGTATGAATGTATGCTATCGGTAGAGCAGCGTTTAGTCTTGCAAGCATGCTGCCTATCTTTCTGTTATCTGTCTTGTTACTTAGCCAGAGGCTCAGACAGCAGCCGCCCTGGGCAACAGTCAATCAGTCAGTCTGTTATGCTGGATACACACGGTGCCTCAGGGGGTGATTAGAGGGGATAATAGATGCAATCAATGCACTGGGGAGGTGATCGGAAGGGGGTCTGAGGGGGATCTGAGTGTTTGGCCGAGTGATCAGGAGCCCACACGGGGCAAATTAGGGCTTGATCTGATGGGTAGGTGTGTTAGGGGGTGACAGGTGGTGACAGGAGGTGATTGATGGGTGTCTCAAGGTGTGATTAGAGGGGGGAATAGATGCAAGCAATGCACTGGGGAGGTGATCGGGGGGGTGCTGAGGGCGATCCGAGGGTGTGGGCGGGTGATTGGGTGCCTGCAAAGGGGCAGATGAGGGTCTGATCTGATGGGTATGATGGGTAGCAGTGACAGGGGGTTATTGATGGGTGATTGATGGGTGATTAGAGGGGAGAACAGATGTAAATAATGCATTGGAGAGGTGTTAAGGCAGGGTCTGAGGGTGATCTGAGGGTGTGGGCGGGTGTTTAGGTGCCCGCAGGGGGCAGTTTAGGGTCTGATCTGATGGGTAGCAGTGACAGGTGGTGACAGGGGGTGACGGGGCGATTGATAGGTGATCAGGGTGTGAATAGAGGGGAGAATACAGTGGGTTGCAAAAGTATTCGGCCCCCTTGAAGTTTTCCACATTTTGTCATATTACTGCCACAAACATGAATCAATTTTATTGGAATTCCACATGAAAGACCAACACAAAGTGGTGTATACATGAGAAGTGGAACAAAAATCATACATGATTCCAAACATTTCTTACAAATAAATAACTGCAAAGTGGTGTGTGCATAATTATTCTGCCCCCTTTGATCTGAGTGCAGTCAGTTGCCTATAGACATTGCCTGATGAGTGCTAATGACTAAATAGAGTGCACCTGTGTGTAATCTAATGTCAGTACAAATACAGCTGCTCTGTGAGGGCCTCAGAGGTTGGCTAAGAGAATATTGGGAGCAACAACACCGTGAAGTCCAAATAACACACAAGACAGGTCAGGGATCAAGTTATTGAGAAATTTAAAGCAGGCTTAGGCTACAAAAAGATTTCCAAAGCCTTGAACATCCCACGGAGCACTGTTCAAGAATCATTCAGAAATGGAAACTGTAAACCTACCAAGACAAGGCCATCCACCTAAACTCACAGGCCGAACAAGGAGAGTGCTGATCAGAAATGCAGTCAAGAGGCCCATGGTGACTCTGGACGAGCTGCAGAGATCTACAGTTGAGGTGGGAGACTCTGTCCATAGGACAACTATTAGTCATGCACTGTACAAAGTTGGCCTTTTTGGAAGAGTGGCAAGAAGAAAGGCATTGTTAACAGAAAGCATAAGATGTCCCATTTGCAGTTTGCCACAAGCCATGTGGGGGACACAGCAATCATGTGGAAGAAGGTGCTCTGGTCAAATGAGACCAAAATGGAACTTTTTGGCCAAAATGCAAAACGCTATGTGTGGCAGAAAACTAACACTACACATCACTCTGAACACACCATCCCCACTGTCAAATATGGTGGTGGCAGCATCATGCTCGGGGGGTGCATCTTTTCAGCAGGGACAGGAAAGCTGGTCAGAGTTGATGGGAAGATGGATGGAGCCAAATACAGGGCAAACTTGGAAGAAAACCTCTTGGAGACTGCAAAAAGACTTGAGACTGGGGCGGAGGTTCACCTTCCAGCAGGACAATGACCCTACACATAAAGCCAGGGCAACAATGGAATGGTTTAAAACAAAACATATCTATGTGTTAGAATGCCCAGTCAAAGTCCAGATCTAAATCCAATCGAGAATCTGTGGCAAGATCTTAAAACTGCTGTTCACGAACGCTGTCCATCTAATCTGACTGAGCTAGAGCTGTTTTGCAAAGAAGAATGGGCAAGGATTTCAGTCTGTAGATGTGCAAAGCTGGTAGAGACATACCCTAAAAGACTGGTAGCTGTAATTGCAGCAAAAGGTGGTTCTACAAACTATTGACTCAGGGGGCCAAATAATTACGCACACCCCACTTTGCAGTTATTTATTTGTAAAAAATGTTTGGAATGATGTATGATTTTCAATCCACTTCTCACATGTACACCACTTTGTATTGGTCTTTCACATGGAATTCCAATAAAATTGATGCATGTTTGTGGCAGTAATGTGACAAAATGTGGAAAACTTCAAGGGGGCCGAATACTTTTGCAAGCCACTGTAGATGCAAGAAATGCACTGGTGAGGTGATCATGGCTGGGGTCTGAGGGCGTTCTGAGGGTGTGGGCGGGTGATTGGGTGCCCGCAAAGGGCAGATTTGGGCCTGATCTGATGGGTAGCAGTGACAGGTGGTGACGGGGTGATTAATGGGTGATTGATGGGTGTTCAGTGGGTGATTAGAGGGAAGAACAGATGTAAACAATGCACTTTGGAGGCGATCTAAGGGGCAGTCTGCGGGCGATATAAGGGTGCGGGCGGGTGATCAGGTACCTGCAAGGGGCAGGTTAGGGTCTGATCTGATGGGTGTTAGTGACAGGTTGTGACAGGGGGTGATTGATGGGTGATTGACAGGTGATCAGTGCGTGATTACAGGGAAGAATAGATGTATACAGTACACAGGGGGGGGTGTAACGATTGTGGAACTTTCTCCGTGATCAGCGCACAACGCGTGCGCTGATACGGCGGAAATCCTCCACAAGCGTATAATTGCAGGACCCCAGCAAAAGGTGCTACGCACACGTAGAGGGAAATTCCTGTCGGCAGATGGCGTTGGGGAGTGCAGAGGAACCAATCCTCTGTACCTCCACAAATGCCAGACAGGAATTGTACGAAGCACAGAACGCAAATGCAAGAGAAGCGATTGCGAATGAGAACGAGCAAAGGGACAGGTTGTATGTGTGTGCGCCAACCTAGTCGCCAACCCGCGACGGTGCACACACCACAGCAGATATGAAGCAGGAACGCGATCGCGAGAGGTGCGATCGCCAGACGTGACACAAGGTTACAGCAAGGCAGAGCACGAGAGTAGCAAAGGCACAGCAAATCATACAATGAGGAGATACGGAAAATAACAAACGCTAGCTAAACGCGAACACCGCACTCATTCACAACAGTGCACGCGTTTATGCGCGGTCTCCACGTGATAAGCACAATAGACTCTAGAGACAAACACGCCTAACTAACCACCGACAGACAAACATGAAACTGAGGACGCGAGCGCTTGCTTAACGGTTATCTCATCAAGCCTCCAGCAAGCGTTCGTAGCAGACAAGACAGACACACGAAAACATGAATAAGCGAATGATAGGATCCACAGCACTAGCGAAAGTGGCTAGCGCGATCCAGGAAGACAGAACAGAAGGATCCACAGCACTAGCGCAGGATGCTAGTGCGATCCAGGTACAGAGTAGCAGAACAGAAGGATCCACAGCACTAGCGCAGGATGCTAGTGCGATCCAGGTACAGAGTAGCAGAACAGAAGGATCCACAGCACTAGCGCAGGATGCTAGTGCGATCCATGGAGGCAGAACAGAAGGATCCACAGCGCTAGCGAAAAGAGGCTAGCGCGATTCAAGTGAGACAGATCAGAAGAGATAGCTGGTAGCAACCGCTGCACCAGCTATACTCCAAGAACAGAGATCAGAACGATTTCCTGTCGACCACCGCTGGGACAGGACAATCGCAACAGACAAACAAAACAGATAAGCAATCCTAACTGCACTAGGGAAACCTGCCTAGTGCAGTTTCAGGAATTACTCTAAGCTGATCTTCAAACAAAGAGTAAGGCTGACACTCCTCCAGGAGTGTTTCACAGGAAGGAATCCTTATGACCAGCCAAGCATTGTGGGAAACACATAGTACTTATAGTACACGCCTCTAATGAATGTGGCCAGGCAATTTGCATGAAAACGTATGCAAATTCCTCAGCAAGCACAAGCTGCAAAACTGACAGAAGGTCTCCTTTCCAGAGTCCTGCAGCATGCAAACCTAAACAATGGTCAAAAAGCTGCCTGCCTGCACAGGCAGCTGAGCAGATCATTACAGGGGGGTCTGGGGATGATCTGAGGGTGTGGGGGGGGTGATCAGGAGCCCCCAGGGGGGCAGTTTAGGACCTAACCTAAAAAATAGCGTTGACAGATAGTGACAGGGAGTGATTGATGGGTGATTAGAGGGGAGAACAGATGTAAACAGTGCACTTCGGAGGCGATCTGAGGGCGGGTGTGCGGGCGATCTGAGGGTGTGGAGGGGTGATCAGGTGCCTGCAAGGGGCAGGTTAGGGTCTGATCTGGAGTTAACAACCCGCCGGCTGTTCGGGTTGTTAACCCCCGTCGCGGGTGGGCGGAGCCTATTGCCGGCAGATACGTGCGCAATGCATCTTTTGCATTTTACTCTTGCTTATTGTTGAAAAAAAAAAGCAGTACTTTCAGTGCCAGCTGGGAACAGTTGTGCCCATAAAAAAACACACTTTATTGCATTTTACTCTTGCTTAGTGTTGTATAAAAAAGCAGTACTTTCAGTGCCAGCTGGGCACAGTTGTGCCCATAAAAAAGCACACTTTATTACATTTTACTCTTGCTTAGTGTTACCAAAAAAGCAGTACTTTCAGTGCCAGCTGGGAACAGTTGTGGCCATAAAAAACACACACTTTATTGCATTTATTGTTGAAAAAAAGCAGTACTTTCAGTGCCAGCTGGGAACAGTTGTGCCCATAAAAAACACACTTTATTGCATTTTACTCTTGCTTATTGTTCCAAAAAAAGCAGTACTTTCAGTGCCAGCTGGGAACAGTTGTGGCCATAAAAAAACACACTTTATTGCATTTTACTCTTGCTTAGTGTTGTATAAAAAAGCAGTACTTTCAGTGCCAGCTGGAAACCGTTGTTACCATAAAAAAAACACTTTATTGCACTTTACTCTTGCTTAGTGTTGTATAAAAAGCAGTGCTTTCAGTGTCAGCTGGGAACAGTTGTGCCCATAAAAAACACACTTTATTGCATTTTACAGTTGCTTATTGTTGACAAAAAAAAGCAGTACTTTCAGTGCTAGCTGGAAACAGTTGTGCCCATAAAAAAAGCACACTTTATTGCATTTTACTCTTGCTTATTGTTACCAAAAAAACAGTACTTTCAGTGCCAGCTGGGAACAGTTGTGGCCATAAAAAAACACAATTTATTGCATTTATTGTTCCAAAAAAAGCAGTACTTTCAGTGCTAGCTGGGAACAGTTGTGCCCATAAAAACACACTTTATTGCATTTTACTCTTTCTTAGTGTTGTATAAAAAGCAGTGCTTTCAGTGCCTGCTGGGAACAGTTCTGCCCATAAAAAACACACTGTATTGCATTTTACAGTTGCTTATTGTTGAACAAAAAAGCAGTACTTTGTGTGCCAGCTGGGAACAGTTGTGCCCATAAAAAACACACTTTATTGCATTTTACTCTTGCTTATTGTTCCAAAAAAGCAGTACTTTCAGTGCCAGCTGGGAACAGTTGTGCTCCCCCCCAAAAACACACTTTATTGCATTTTACTCTTGCTTAGTGTTGTATAAAAAAGCAGTACTTTCAGTGCCAGCTGGAAACAGTTGTTCCCATAAAAAAACACTTTATTGCATTTTACTCTTGCTTATTGTTGCCCAAAAATGCAGCACTTTCAGTGCCAGCTGGGAAAAGTTGTGCCCATAAAAAACACACGTTATTGCATTTTACTCTTGCTTAGTGTTGTATAAAAAAGCAGTACTTTCAGTGCCAGCTGGGAACAGTTGTGCCCCATAAAAAACACACTTTATTGCATTTTACTCTTGCTTAGTGTTGTATAAAAAGCAGTGCTTTCAGTGTCGGCTGGGAACAGTTGTGCCCATAAAAAAACACACTTTATTGCATTTTACAGTTGCTTTTTGTTGACAAAGAAAGCAGTACTTTCAGTGCCAGCTGGAAACAGTTGTGCCCATAAAAAAACACACTTTATTGCATTTTACTCTTGCTTAGTGTTGTATAAAAAAGCAGTACTTTCAGTGCCAGCTGGGAACAGTTGTGACTATAAAAAACACACTTTATTGCATTTTACGGTTGCTTATTGTTGCCAAAAGAAGCAGTACTTTCAGTGCCAGCTGGGAACAGTTGTGCCCATAAAAACACACTTTATTGCATTTTACTCTTGCTTATTGTTGCCAAAAAAAGCAGTATTTTCAGTGCCAGCTGGGAACAGTTGTGCCCATAAAAACACACTTTATTGCATTTTACTCTTGCTTAGTGTTGTATAAAAAAGCAGTACTTTCAGTGTCAGCTGGGAACAGTTGTGCCCATAAAACACACACTTTATTGCATTTTACTCTTGCGTATTGTTGCCAAAAAAAGCAGTACTTTTAGTGCCAGCTGGGAACAGTTGTGCCCATAAAAAACACACTTTATTGCATTTTACTCTTTCTTAGTGTTGTATAAAAAAGCAGTACTTTCAGTGCCAGCTGGGAACAGTTGTGCCCATAAAAAACACACTTTATTACATTTTACAGTTGCTTATTGTTGAAAAACAAATTGAGGTGTGCAGAGGTTGTTCTGAGGAGCTCTACTGCAGTGCACACACATGAGATGGAAGAGGAGGTTATGGACAACGAGTTCACAGACCCAACATGGGAAGCAGGCCATCGCTGTTGGGATGGCACTACAGATGAGACGCAAAAGAGGCATGTGCCAAACTCCCCAGCAAAGCAGTAGGTCTTCAAAAGTCTGGTCTTTTTTTGAAGACAGCAGGGAGGATGTAACCAAGGTGGTTTGCAAGGTGTGCAGGACCACAATGAGCAGGGGGAAAAATGTCAACAACCTCACCACCACCAGAATGCACCGGCACATGGAAGCCAAACATCGCAATCTGTGGGCAGACACACAAGGCCAGGGTACCGGCTCATTTCCAGCCCCCAGCAACACTGCCTCCATTTTGGACACCAGACCCTCCTCAGCAGCCCAGCCATTAAGTGTTGGCCAACCATCAGTACCCGATGTCAGACGCAGCAGTAGTGCTCTTGACTGTTCCCAGTCATCGACGACAACAACCAACTGCCCTTCAGTGTGCGAGCCTACTATTCAGTTGTCTGTCCCAGAGATGTTGGAGCGCAGGAGAAAATTGCCAGCAAACGACCTCCGGGCCATGTCACTAACAGCCAGCATTGTCAAATTCCTATATATATGCTGCCATATAGTGTGGTGGAGACAGAGCTTCAAATCCATGATGTCGATGGCCATACCACGTTACGTGGTTCCCAACCGCCACTACTTTGCGCGCTGTGCCGTGCCAGCATTACAGGAGCACGTGGTGGCAAACATCACCCGAAGCCTGAAAAATGCAGTTGCCTGCAAGGTTCACCTCACCATTGACATGTGGATGAGTGCATTTGGCCAGGGTCGGTACATCTCCCTTACGGCACACTGGGTGAACCTTGTGGAGCCTGGCAGCGACTCCTCACCGGCTATGGCACAGGTTTTGCCAACACCTCAAATAGCTGGACCTGCGTCCCTACGAGTTGACAGCACCTACCTCTCTGGCTCCTTTTCCTCCACTGCCTCTGCAAATTCTACCTCATCCGGCAGTGCTAACTCAGCAGTAAGTGCGTGGAAGCGGTGCAGCACAGCTGTTGCCATGCGTCAGCAGGCCTTATTAAAGCTGATCTGCCTTGGAGATAAGCAGCACAAAAGTGCTGAAATTTGGAAGGGAATACAGGAACAGACCCAGTTGTGGCTGGCACCGCTGGACCTGGAACCAGGCCTGGTTGTGTGTGATAATGGGAGTAATCTCATTAGCGCGTTACAGTTGGCAAAGCTGAGACACATCCCTTGCCTGGCCCACGTTCTGAACCTAGTGGTTCAGCGGTTCCTGAGGACATGCCTAGACGTGGGGGATCTTCTGCAGAAGGTGCGACGAGTGGCCAAGCATTTTTGCAAATCCAGTACCGCTTCAGCCGCACTCACCAAGCTGCAGCAGCGATTCAGTCTACCCAACCATCGCTTGGTGTGTGATGTCCCCACACGCTGGAATTTGACGCTGCACTTTGCAAGCAGAAGAGTGCAGTAGTCCGGTACCTGATGGAGCAGTACCGAGGCTTATCCAGTTAGTTGCCAAACTTCTGTGGTTAAGAATGGGCCACCATGTTGGACTTCTTCAAAGTCCTCCAAAATTTTGAGCAATCCACGTTGCTTGTGAGCGGTGATAACTCATTAGTCAGCATTACAATACCACTGCTGTGTTTACTGAAGAAATCACTGTTGAAGATCAAGGAAGATGCAATCAGGATGGAAGAGGAGGAATTCAGAGAGGACACCGCACAGCGTGATATCCACATCAGGCAATCTGCCTCAGGAACTGCTGGTCCCTTGTATGATGAAGAAGACGAGGAACAGCTGGAGTTAGAGCAGGACATGGATGCCTCCACTGCCGAGGGACATGGCCGTGCACGTTTGACTTCCACAATTCAGCGGGAATGGGCAGGAGAAGACAAGGAAGAAGGTGGGCATGATGCTGGTGATGGTGCATCACAAGCAAGCACAGAACATGATGATGCCAGAGTCCCAACAGGTTGCTCATCATGAGCAACCTGTTGGGACTCTGGCACACATGGCTCAGTTCATGTTAGGCTGCATTGAACGTGACCCGCGCATTGTCCGAATTCTGGCGGACGTGGATTACTGGGTTTACACCCTTCTGGATCCACGGTACAAAGAAAATTTTCCAACATTGATTGAAGAAAGTGTCAGACAGGTAAAAATGCAAGAATACCAGAAGGCCCTTGTGGAGAAATTGGTGAGATTTGCATCCTCCTCCAGCCACGCCGACAGACTGACTTCCACTAAACCATGACTAGGAGGGGAGCAAAGAACAACACAAGCTGCAGCTAGTGCTCACAAAGGAATGGTATCAGCAGTGTCCAAGGTGTGGCAAAGTTTTCTGACACCCAGGCAGCAGCCCACAGAACAGCATTCACGCAGTTCCACCTCCAACACCACTCGCCTGCAGAGGATGGTCAAGGACTACATGTCAGATGGCGTAGCCATGTTCAACGATCCATCAGTCCCTTTTAATTATTGGGTCTCTAAGCTAGACTCCTGGCACGAACTGGCACTGTACGCAATAGAGATGCTGGCTTGTCCTGCCGCCAGCGTTATGTCCGAATGTTGTTTCAGTGCTGCCGGAAGTATTTGAGCGTAAGAAGCAAATGTCAGCTGGCGTGGCGGAACTATTAGCATGCCAGCTATTACCATACAAGCTGGTGGAGTCAGAGGCTTTCCGTAAGTTTCTGGCCATTGGTACACCACAGTGAAAGATACCAGGCCACAATTATTTTTCACAAAAGGCCATACCCAAACTGTACCGTGCAGTTGAGAGGCAAGTGGTGTCATCTATTGCGAAGAGCATTGGGTCAAGGGTCCACCTGACCACGGATGCCTGGTCTGCCAAGCACAGGCAGGGTCGCTACATTACGTACACAGCCCATTGGGTCAACCTGGTGACCGATGGCAGCAAGCAGGGAGTACGTGGCTGCGCAGCGGACCGACTTGTGACACCTCCATGGCTTGCAGGCAGGCCTCCAGCCACCTCCTCTCCGCCTGCTACATCCTCTTCGCTGTCGTCATCCTCCTCCTCCTTCTTGGCTGGTGCCGCGATCTCCTCTCCAGCTACACAGCCCCCGCACCCCAGGGCCTATGCTGCATGCCAGGTACGACGGTGTCACGCAGTCTTAGACATGTCTTGCCTCAAAGCGGAGAGTCACACTGGAGCAGCTCTCCTGGCTGCTCTTAACAAACAGGTGGAGCAATGGCTGACCCCGCACAAGCTGTAGATCGGCAACGTGATGTGTGACAACGGCAGAAATCTCATTTCCGCGTTGAATTTGGGAAAGCTGACACATGTACCCTGCATGGCACATGTGCTGAATCTGGTCGTGCAAAGATTTGTGTCCAAGTACCCAGGTTTAGAGGACGTCCTGAAGCAGGCCAGAAAGTTGTGTGGGCATTTCAGGCGATCTTACATGTCCATGGCACGCTTTGCGGACATTCAGCGTAGAAACAACTTGCCGGTGAGACGCCTGATTTGCGATAGCCCGACTCGCTGGAATTCCACCCTGCTCATGTTCTCTTGCCTGCTAGACCAGGAGAAAGCCGTCACCCAGTACCTGTAGAATTACAGTACAAGGACACAATCTGGGAAGATGGGCATGTTGTGGCCCAACAACTGGACACTGATGCGAAATGCATGCAGGATCATGGAGCCCTTTGAGGAGGTGACCAAACTGGTGAGTCGCGCTGAGGCCACCATCAGCGACTTGATCCCCTACGCTTACTTCCTGGAGGGTGCCGTGCGTAGAGTAGTGGATACAGCTGTGGAGGAGCGTGAACGAGAACCGTTACGGCAGGAGGAGTCGTGGGAGCGATTTTCATCGAACCCGATGTTTCCTCAACACCTGCGGCAGCACAGAGGGGGGAGGAGGAGGAAGAAAAGGAGTCGTGTGGGGAAGGAGAGGAGTCAGACTCTGATGATGATGATAAGGAAGGTGTTTCTGTGGAGGAGGAAGAGGCGACAGAAGAAGAACAACCGCGGCAGCCGTCACAGGTGGCTTCTGCTGCTCCACGTTCCCTTGGTATTGTTCGTGGCTGGGGGAGGAAGAGGAAGAGCACTGAGGAAGAGCAAGAGGAGATGGAGAGTACGTCTGCATCCAGCTTTGTGCAGATGGCCTCTTTCATGTTGTCCAGCCAAACTCAAGGCGAATGACCTGTACTGGGTGGCCACGCTACTAGACCCTCGGTACAGGCACAAAGTAGCGGACCTGTTACCAACTCAACACAAGGTGGAAAGGATGCAGCACTTGCAGAACAAGCTGTCAATGATGCTTTATAATGTGTTTAAGGTTGATGTGGCAGCACAACGCACTCAAGGTACCACTGGCAGTAATCCTCCTCCTCCCAAGTCCACGTAGGCAAGGACAGGACGCTCCAGCGATCTCAGGGTGATGTCGGACATGCGGACATTCTTTAGTCCAACTCCTCGCCATAGTCCTTCCGGATCCACCCTCCACCAACGCCTGGACCGGCAGGTGGCCGACTACCTGGCCTTGAGTGTGGATGTAGACACTGCGAGCAGCGACAATGAACCCTTGGACTACTGGTTGAGCAGGCTTGACCTGTGGCCAGAGCTGTCCCAATTTGCCATACAATTTCTCTCTTGCCCTGCCGCAAGCGTCCTGTCAGAAAGGACCTTCAGTGCAGCTGGAGGCATTGTCACTGAGAAGAGAAGTCGCCTAAGTCACGACAGTGTTCAGTACCTGACCTTTATCAACATGAATGAGGCATGGATCACGGAGGGCTACTGCACGACCGAAGACTAAGTCAGTCCCCACACACAGCATCTCTGCCTGCAGGCCACTTGCCTTCTCCGCCACCACCAACAGGGTCCAGGACTCTAGGCGGATTCGTGAATTTTTAAGGCCGCTGCTAGCAGCGGCCGCTACACTGATTTTTCTGGTGTGTGTACATGCCTGCCTAATTTTTCTGGCTGCACTGCGGGCGGCTGCAACAAAAAAACAAAAGGCATGTACATGTGCCCATCCCCCTTCGTGATCATTACCTTGCCGCGGTGAAGGGGCTTGCGTATCACAATGAAGCAATGAATGCCGGCTATTTGAGTGTCTCGGGTGGGGGTGGCACACAAAAGATAATAAGGTCGTTGCTTGATTGTGGTCAGACCAAATTTGATCAGCTGGACAGTCACTGTTGTTCAATCATTGAGCTACTACAGCCCGGCGACCATATGGGCTTGAAAACCACCACGGCCTACACTCTCGCCACGGTGCGCACCAGTCCAGCACGGCCATCACTACGCTAACAGTTGTTTGCGGTGCGTTACACAGTGAGTTTGGTGTGTCAGTGTGAAGCAGAACTCTGATTACACTCCCTGATTGATGTATACACATGCAAGATGTTTTAAAGCACCTTAGGCCTGCAATTTAGCATTCAATGTGATTTCTGCCCTTAAAACGCTGCTTTGCGTGAAATCCAGATTTTTCCCCGGGACTTTGGGCATGTATCCCACTCCGCCATGCCCCCCTCCAGGTGTTAGACCCCTTGAAACATGTTTTCCATCACTTTTGTGGCCAGCATAATTTTTTCTATTTTTCAAAGTTTGCCTCTCCATTGAAGTCTATTGCGGTTCGCAAACTTTTACGCGAACCAAACCTTCCGGGAAGGTTCGCGAACCAAAAAACGGAGGCTCGTTACATCACTAATCTCCGGGCGCCGTTTTAAAACGTTAATAATCTCCGGGTGCCCTTTTTTCCTGTTCGGCACCCATCAAACGATATTTATGGTAGTGAATGGTGGCACCCTTTTTGTCCACTTGCCTCATGCACCCAAATTTCCTGTCACCGAGCATACCACCCGACTAAAGTGTAAAGTATTCATTTTGGATTTCTTTCAATCCGTGTCAAGTTTATACATTCTTTAAATGTTCCTACAGAGAACCTAAGGGCCCATTTCCAATAGTGAATGAGATCCGAAGGGATGCGATGCAGCTTCACTTCCAAACCAATTCGCGTCACTTCTGCGTCGGGAGCTGTGGGCGCCCCTAGGAGTAAATGGGATACGGATGTGGCCATGCGAGAATTTGCAGCATGCTCCAGATTCTCAGATCACTCTACACTGCTCCACATAACCAGCATGCAATGGAAACTGTTTTATTGCCGTGCACTGTTTTCAGTTCGGCCACGGTGTGATTCGGCTATATAGCCGCATCCCACCGGGTGTAGTGGAAACAGGCCCTAATGTTGGCAGAGATGCTTTAGAAGTTCTGTTGCTCTAGACAGGGTTTGCAATTTTGGATGCAAATGTATGCAGCTTGAATATGAACCAATCAAATCCTGCTGAGGTAAAATTTGGTCCATTTTCAAGCTGCATAAATTTGCATGAAACATTTGCTGTATCCCACATCAACTCAAAATGATTTGCATCTCATCCCATCCCTAGTTCTAGAGCAGTGTTTCTCAAACCTGTCCTTGTGACTCCCCAACGGTGCATGTTTTTCAGGCAACATCACCTATGGACAGGTGGGGTAATAAGTGTCTGAGCAAGGTGGATTCCATGTGGGTAGGAACACATTACGCAGAATTGCACATGCATTTTCCACTATGTGCTATGGGGAAAACTCATGCAATTCTGCCTAGTGTGTTTCTACCCTGTAGCTGCGACCCTAATTACCCCACCTGAGCATAGGTGAGGTTGCCTGCAAAATATGCACCGTTGGGGGAGTCACGAGGACAGGTTTGAGAAACACTGCTCTAGAGGAATTGTATTGAGAAATTGCTCTATTGCTCTGTTACGGATTTATGGACTGTCCTAGTATATAATGGACTATATTTGTTGTGAATCATATGTATGTAATGATATGACTATAATGGATTGTTATATATATATTGCATAATTGTGGAGGTATATAGTTAGGATGATACTCATTTTTTTCTTCATTAAAAGGTTGAGAATTGATTTTGCAGAGCCATGGATGCTTGAATATTATGTGCGCTCTATTCTCCCTTTATTTATTGTTTTCACGCTGCTCTTTTTGTCCCTCTGCGCGCTCCATAGACTTATGCTTCCTGCGTTCCAGCGTGGTCTACTTCCTGCTCGCATCCTATTTTCTCCGCATTGGACGGTGTCTATTGGATGGATCATGTGGTGCGCGTGCGGCGCCCACGTGACCACCCGACTAGCACTATATTTATCCGGCATTGAGGCCGGAATGACACGGGACCCCCTACTCTTGAGAAAGCGGCGTGACAGCCGTGATACTGGTAGAGTAGTCTGCCGGGGGCTTCTCCACTGTCCTGGACACCTCGCTGGTTCTGTATTACCACTGGGTCATGTAAGCCTCTCTCTCTCCTCCGTTCACCCTGCGCTGCTGCGGCGGTCCCAGCATCAATGCACTTTATATTCAGCATCCATAGGCTGATCATTATATTTATTGCACTGCTATTTAATTTTTGTGCACATATTCTTTTTACATAGGTGATTGTCTACTTGTTCAATATATGTGTGTGTATATATTTATTTTTTCACTTATGCACTTTGTTGTGGCAGGCTTGCTGAACCCGGGTTCAATCCCTGTGGCAGCTCTTATCTGAGCTACCCAGGTGATTTCATTAATATTACCATATTTTGGTCTTTATTCATTCAAACTTATGTGATATCCATTACCAATGATAGGAAGTGTTCACATGGTTTTTAGATGTTTTTTAAACTGTATTATGGTGCTTTGTGAAGATGAATAAACTTTGTTATATTTTTTGAACATAATATAAGTGTGGTGCTGTATCTGGTCATACCTTGTAGCACCTTTAGAATTTAGTCTTAAAACAATTCAGATCTTCACTGAAAATAAAAATATCAGACATTACTAATGTTCAATTTGCCATTAGTACCACACATGCAATTAGTTATTTCAAAGTTTATGTTCAGTTCAGGTTTGTTATAAATTTGCATGCAAACCAAAATGATTTGCCTCTAATTGACCATCTCTGCTCTGATAACTACACACTGTTCCACATGAATATAGATAAACTATTCTTTGACCTAAGTTACATGAGCATTTTTAGGACACTAAAAGTTAAATTTCCAAATCCCACATAGCAATGACACATGTATATTCGGAAGCAGGAAAAAAGGGCGCAGGCCGCTAGTGGACAAAAAGGGCGCCGCCATTCACTCTCATAATAAATAACGTTTAATGGGCGCCGAGCAGGAAAAAGGGCGCAGGACATAAATAACGTTTACAAACGGTGCCAGGAGATTTTTAATGATTTATAAGTGTGCTTGTGGTAATTTACGCTTATAAAATGCACCCGTGCCGAATAACGTTTATAAAAATACTAAACATATTTATCTTATTTAACTAATTAAAACATTATTTAAAGTTTTATCCCTTACTATTTGTAAAACATTATTATTCACAAAATAAAGCGATCAGTACGTAACGTAAATTGCAAAATATTTTTTGCATCCACAATTAGTAAAACATTATTATCCACATAATAAAGGGGGGGTCTTAGGTTTAGGCACCACCAGGGGGGTCTTAGGTTTAGGCACCAACAGGGGGGTCTTAGGTTTAGGCACCAACAGGGGGGTCTTAGGTTTAGGCACCATCAGGGGGGTCTTAGGTTTAGGCACCACCAGGGGGGTCTTAGGTTTAGGCACCACCAGGGGGTCTTAGGTTTAGGCACCAACAGGGGGGTCTTAGGTTTAGGCACCAACAGGGGGGTCTTAGGTTTAGGCACCGACAGGGGCGTCTTAGGTTTAGGCACCACCAGGGGGGTCTTAGGTTTAGGCACCAACAGGGGGGTCTTAGGTTTAGGCACCACCAGGGGGGTCTTAGGTTTAGGCACCAACAGGGGGGTCTTAGGTTTAGGCACCAACAGGGGGGTCTTAGGTTTAGGCACCAACAGGGGGGTCTTAGGTTTAGGCACCAACAGGGGGGTCTTAGGTTTAGGCACCAACAGGGGGGTCTAGGTGTTAGGGGTAGGTACAGGGAGGGTTACTTAGGCACCAACAGGGGGGTCTTAGGTTTAGGCACCAACAGGGGGGTCTTAGGTTTAGGCACCAACAGGGGGGTCTTAGGTTTAGGCACCAATAGGGGGGTCTTAGGTTTAGGCACCAATAGGGGGGTCTTAGGTTTAGGCACCAACAGGGGAGTCTAGGGGTTAGGGATAGGTACAGGTAGGGTTCTGTGTAAGAGTAGGCTTAGGTATAGTTTTAGTAAAATTTTAGTAATAATTACTAATGTTTTACAACACTTATTACGAACGTAGTTATATTTATATCATCGTTATAAAGAATATTTTCAGATTTTATTATAAGAACAAACCGTAAATGAAGGTTATTCACAATAATATAGAATTATAACAATTAAACATATATTATTGTTTTTTTAATAAACGTAATTATAAGTTTAACTTTAGAAACAGGGAAGATTAACGTTTTCACAATTTCCGATTTCATAAACATTATTTAATGATTTATAATTTTGTTAAACATTATTTGTAAACGAAATATAGCACACTATTTTTATAAACCCTATTAATGATTAATTATTATTTAGAGTTTACACCCCGCACCCTTTTTGTCCGGGCGCCCTTTTTGTACGTACGCTGTTTATTCACCCTAATGATCTGTGAAACAGATTGACAATTCCTCTGCAGCCACCCTTCATTGCATATTAGGTAAGGAGACATGTCAGTCAAGTCAATTAGCAGTAGGCTTGTGTGCCCGCTTTCTGCATGCAGTCAGAGGCAATTTTTAGTCAATCATTCTAAAGTTAATAGAAGCTAAAGACAAATGTAATTATGTTTTTATGTATATAAAACTCGACTTTATTCATAGTATTATTATTTTTACCTATACCTTTTCAATCATCAAACCACAAAATGCCAAATGATTCATTGAATTACATAAACAAATACACAATTTCTTACCTCTCCAACAATATGGACAAACTTACATAAACCTCATGGCTTTTTCTTCTAGGTTCCTGTGTATTACAAGATTTAGAGATGATGCAACGTAACATCTTGTATAGTCATAGTCATGAGATAGGAAATGGAGAAACAATTGAGTTTGAATGTACTGAAGGAACTTTAGCGGAAGGAAAACTGGAGGCGAAGTGCGATAACGGCAATATAAATTATCCAAATTGTGTCTATGCACGTAAGTTTATGTTCATACTCTCTACTATTATTATGCAGTATTTTGCATGAAATCAGTGCTTCTCAACAATATTACAGCCATGAACTTATTGTGATTAATATCATCTCAGAAACCCCTTGTTAAATACAGTGAAAGAGAGAAGCATTTGATCCCCTGCTGATTTGTCCATTTGCCCTCTGACCAAGAAATAACAAGTCTATAATTGTAATGGTAGGTTTATTGTAGCTGTAAGAGACAGAATAACAACAAAGAACCCTCAAAATGTAGTGCCCCAAAATCAAAGCTTTATGCACATTGTAAATGAGTGATATTAGTATTTTATCCCCTATCAAAAGATCAAGATTTCAGGCTCCCAGGAGTGTTCATTGTAGTACCCTCTGTAAACCCTCATACACATGCATGACTAAAGTAAGCTCAGGCAGCCGATAACTACTGTCTCAGCTGATAGTCAAGCATGTGTACAGAGGCCCCCGACTGCTGCACTGCAAGTGATCCACCCAGCAGATCAACTTAGCTGACGGAAGGCCAACTTCTTTGTGCATGCTGCTCCCTCGCTTTCCTTGTGACATTACATAAGCACTGCTCCCCATATAGCAACAGAACACATTGTCAGCTACACAGCTGATTCTGCGTCTGCACAGGCCAGCCCAGTGATGTTGCCCAAGGAGATAGAGTCATGATCCCTGATGGGTGACAGCAGTCAAAGGTGTGTACGCACCTTAAAGAGGAATTATAAGGTCCTTAACTTCTCACCACCAGTGTATAGAGAACATCCACTTTGTAGGGAAAAAAACTGCCTTTTATTTCCATTTGAATCCAAAAAAATGCCCCCCCCCCTTAAAGGCTGAAGCCACGCCCACCTGGAGTCTACACTCATGGCTGTATATTAATTAGCTCCCAGCAGGACTTCATCATCATCAATAAGATACACCTTCTGGCTGCAGAGAGAAGAATGAGTGATGCCAGCATCAGCTTTCACACAGCACCAGCAGCATCAGCTGAGGCTGCTGGTGCTGTGTGAAAGCTGACACTGGCATGACTCATTCTTCTCTCTGCAGCCAGAAGTGTCTCTTATTGATGACATGAAGTCCTGCTAGGAGCTAATTAATATACAGCCATGGATGTAGACTCCTGGTGGGCGTGGTTTCAGCCTTTAAGGGGGGGAAACAAAATTATTTGGATTCAAATGGTAATAAAAGCCAGGGTTTTTGCCTACAAAGTGGATGATCTCTATACACTGGTGGTGAGCAGTTAAGGACCTTAAAGTTCCTCTTTAACTACCTCAAGACTGCATCACGCCAATGGGCGTGACCGCGGCGGCAGCCCCAGGGCCGCTTAATGCCAATTGGCGTCAAGTCCTGGAGCTGGCTACTGCAGGAGATCGCATGCAGGCTGTGCGCGCATCTCCTGCTTGGGAGGCAGAGCTCGGCCCCGCCTTCAGTCTCTGATCGGCGATCGCCGCTCGGGAGACCGTTAGACGGCGAAACCGGCGTCAATTTACTGGGTACAGCACTGCGATCTGCAGCAGTGCTGTACTGGGGATAGCCGTGTGACACGGCTGTCCCCCGTAGCAAAATCGCGTCCGCGAACGTCGGGGAATCGCCGGTTTTGCGATTCAGCAATCGCTAGCGTTCAGCGTGAACGCTAGCGACTGCAGGTGGAAAAGAGCCCTTAAAGACAACTGTCCACAAAAGCAATTAATCAGTTAAATTCCATACTAGCCACCATGGCCAAAACCAAAGAGCTGTTCAAGGATTTGAGATGTTTAGTTGGATGGAGGGGAATCTTGTGGTCGCAATGTTGGCGTGCCTTATTTTGGTGCTGTGGGGATTTATGAGGCCTTTTCTCGCAGCATGGCATGGATCATTTGCCTCAGAAGAAGCCCTAATGTCCTGAACCGCTGTCAGGCATACAGTGCCCCTCCACCCACATGTTGCACTGTGCATTCCCACATGTTGCACTGGTAAACAAGGTGTTTGCATAATAAGCCGCAGCAGTGCTGGATCATTTTCTCCTTTCCACACATTATTATAATTATACAGTGCTGACTTCTGCCACAATGTTTTATAGAGTATACAGCCATGTCACGAACCGTCCCTCAGAGAACCTAACAGTCCAAGGCCTTATTTTGGCAGTATCCAATTAAGTTATGAGTATTTATTTATGATTTTGCATATTGAGTCCGACCCAATTCACTTTTTCTTATAAGTTTTCTCATAGGAGATTTTTTTTCTTCATTTGTTTAAATAGTTTTTCAGCACTTTGCAATTACAAAAGTACCAAAAAGTAAGTGAAAAAGTACTGTCAAAATTATTCTTAGAATTGTCTTGCTTGCGGTTGGCTTAACCTCCTGGGCGATACAATAATATCGCCAGGGGGCGGCGCAGCACTTTTTTTTGTTTAATTTTTTTAATTATGTAGCTAGCTTAGCGCTAGCTACATGATAGCCGCTGTGCAGCGGCATCCCCCCACCCCCTCCGATCGCCTCCGGCGATCAGAGAAAACAGGAAATCCCATTCAGAACGGGATTTCCTGTTTGGCTTCCCCCGTCGCCATGGCGAAGATCGGGATGACGTCAACGACGTTGTGACGTCAGAGGGAGTCCCGATCCACCCCTCAGCGCTGCCTGGCACTGATTGGCCAGGCTGCGCACGGGGTCTGTGGGGGGGCGGCGTAGCACGGCGGGTAGCGGTGAATCAGCGCGGAGCGGCGGCATTCGGTATATAAATGCTGAGAAATCCACTGCGGCAGTTTACCCCAAACTCAGCTTGGGATTATCGCCCAGAGGGTTAAAGGGCTTTTATTGATAAGATATAAAAATATCACCTAGGAGTAAACTTGGAGAAAAAAATGAATTGGATCAAGCCTGTTGAGAGTAAAAACAACAACAAATAACATTTGTAAAGCGCTTTTCTACCGTAGGACTCAAAGCGCATAAGCATGGCTCAGACCATTGTGGTACAGAGGAAGAATTTTATAAGTCCAGAAATGCCAGGCTAAACAGGTGGCTTTTCAGTCTGGATTTGTATAGCTCCAGGGATGGTGCTGACTTTACTGGGTGTGGCAGGGAGTTACAAAGAGTAGGGGCAGCATGACAGAAGGCTCTGTCTCTAGATTTTTTGAGGTGCACTCTAGGAGTGACCAAGTTTATAGAACTTGCTGATCTGAGGTTGTGAGAGATGTGGTGCAGCTTCAGCAAGTCCTTCATGTATCCAGGGCCCAGATTGTGCAGGGATTTGAATGTCAGCAGTCCAATCTTGAAGAGTATTCTTCATTCTACTGGTAGCCAGTGCAGTGGTCGAAGGATCGGTGTAATGTGACAGTGGCGAGGCTGGTTTGTTAGCAATCTGGCAGCAGCATTCTGCACTAATTGCAGGCGACGCAGGTCCTTTTTGGGGAGGCCAGCATTAAGGGCATTGCAGTAGTCCAGCCGTGATGTGATGAAGGCGTGAACTAGGGTTGGAAGATCCTCTGGGGGAATCAGATGTTTAATCTTTGCAATGTTCTTCAGATGAAAGTAGGAAGATTTAACTACAGATGAAATTTGGTTTCTGAAACTCAATTCCCCATCGATTAGTACTCCAAGGCTGCGCACAAGGTTGGAGCTATTTATGTCCGAATTCCCAATCCTGATTGGCGTTGCTTTAGGATAGAGCTGTTTTGATGGCGAGCTAGCTTTGGACAAAAAGGACCTCAGTTTGTCAGCATTCAGTTTCAACCAGTAATCATTCATCCATGCCTGTAGCTCAGCTAAGCAAGAATTTATTTTTGGAGTAGGGTCTGTTCCACCAGGTTTGAAGGACTGGTGTAGCTGTGTGTCATCGGCGTAGCAGTGGTACGTTAGAAAATGTTTTTTTTTTTTTTAACACTTTCTCTTATTTATTTTTTTCATTCGCAATATCTTCAAAGTTGCGGACAAAGCGTATGGATACAAGTGCATAGTTCCAATTTACATAAAACTGCCTGACAAGTGTTTCATGGCCAAAAGCTGCTTCCTCAGAGGCACACTGTATACAAACATCAACTATGGACCAAAGGCAAGTACACCCGCAATCTGTGTTCTACAGGTCTCTTGCAGTTCATGTGAGCACGGAATCGCTGCGGAGCACGGTTTCTCTGTAGAACACAGATTGCGGGTGTACTTGCCTTCGGTCCATAGTTGATGTTTGGATACAGTGTGCCTCTGAGGAAGCGGCTTTTGGCCGTGAAACACGAGTCAGGCAGTTTTATGTGAATTGGAACTCTGAACTTGTACCCATACGCTTTGTCCGCAACTTTGAAGATATTGTGAATGAAGAAAAAAATAAGAGAAACTATTTAAAAACAACACATTTTCTGAAGATTAATTTTGGTCTGTAGCCTGTAGGGGTGGCACAGGACTACTCATTTTTATTGTGATTATAGTGCTGTTGAGAGTAAACCAACAGAAAGATTGGAAGGACATACCAACACAATAGATCGTGTCCTGGTGAAGATTTGGACCTGAGACTAGTGCTGCAAGGCGACAGTCTTTCCACTATACCTCCTATGTGGTATAAGATTCCAACCCACACTGGGTTCATAAGTAAATTAGAAGTTGTGTGATTGCAGTCTCATGCAGGTGCCTGCAGTAAGGCCTATTTTTATTTTCCTAAATAAGCCCAGGCTATCCTGGATCTATTTTAAAAAGAAAACTGGGTGGCTGTTGCATATGCAACTGTGGTCACACAAGCCTCTCAGCAACCCTGATTATAGTCTGATTTGGTCCAGGTGAAGGTTAGACACCCCAATCACTAAGCAGCAGACCAGGTTTGCTATACAACTAATCATATACCCACTGGAGATTCTAAAAATCGCCTAAGAAGTCTTATTAAATCAGGTCTAGTCACTAGTGTACTGGATCCGTTAACACCTGCTTCTTCTCAGCTGTCAAGTCATAAAGTACTGAACCATTTGCTAAAGAATACAGCAACCTCTTTTCCAGTTCTCTGAAGATATGAATGAACTCATATGGAATTCATGTTTTTCATTTCTAGCTCCCTGTGTATTGCAAGAGGACGAAATGGACGCAAGCAATATTAAGTATGATGAAAGCACTAAACAGATTAGAAGTGGGCAAACCATCATATTTACATGTGCTGAGGGAATGATAGAAGAAAAAGAAGAAAGTCTAGTGGCAACATGCATAAATGGCAATATAAAGTATCCAAAATGTGTAATTCCAAGTAAGTTTATATTGGACATCCTAGATTTATTATTGTTATCTTTTATATAGAAAGTTCAAACATAGTATAATTATTGAATTAGGGCCAGTTCACATGGGCGGTGAATGCGGCATTTGATTTGACAGAGTGTGTGTGTGTGTGTGTGTGTGTGTGTGTGTGTGTGTGCGTGCGTGCGTGCGTGCGTGTGTGTGTGTGCACCTCTGACTGATGATTTCACTCACTGTATGGCTAACTATCTTTTTTTTTTTAAGAAAAATTTTGAGATCAAAGAAGGTCAGTATATTATATTTTTTTTTTTGTGTACACATTGGTTGTTTGTAGTTATGTAAATGTCTTTATTTACAGGTGATAGGTTATAACAAGATGGTCAGTATTTTCTTTGGGTCCAGAAATGCAATGTACAGAATGTCTTTTTTTTTTTCCTTAAAGAGAACCCGAGGTGGGTTTGAAGAATGTTATCTGCATACAGAGGCTGGATCTGCCTATACAGCCCAGCCTCTGTTGCTATCCCAAACCCCCCTAAGGTCCCCCTGCACTCTGCAATCCCTCATAAATCACAGCCACGCTGCTGACAAACAGCTTGTCAGAGCTGGCTGTGTTTATCTCTATAGTGTCAGTCTGCTGCTCTCCCCGCCTCCTGCAGAACTCCGGTCCCTGCCTGCATCCCTTCTCTCCCTGCTGATTGGAGGGAAGGGATGGGGCAGGGACCGGAGCTATGCAGGAGGCGGGGGAGCAGCCGAGACTGACACTACAGATGTAAACACAGCCTCACAGCACGGCTGGGATTTATGGGGGATTGCAGAGTGCAGGGGGACCTTAGGGGGGTTTGGGATAGCAACAGAGGCTGGGCTGTATAGGCAGATCCAGCCTCTGTATGCAGATAACATTCTTTAAACACACCTCGGGTTCTCTTTAACCACTTAATGACAAGCTGACTTATAAAAACGTCCTGCTAGAGCCTCTTAATGGCTCCAGGACATTTTTATAAGTCAGACAGTGCTGCTGCCGCTGTGCGCCTGCACGTGTGCGCCCCCGCGTGTGCACGTGCATTCCCGTGCACATGAAAATAGTGGGAAAAAAATACATCTTTATTTCCAACTACTATATTGTCACCGTACTTTGTACTAGGGACATAATTAAAATCTTGTGATAACCAGAACAAATAGGCAGATAAAATGTGTCGGTTTTATGCACAGCAGCAGTGTTTCTACTAAAACTATAGGGGATGAAATTGGAGAAATAGTGTATTTTTTCCCTTTAAAATGTACAGAAAATAAAGTAATTACTGAAAAGAAATATCAACCCCAAAAAGCCCAATTGGTGGTGAAAAAACAAGCTATTTCATTGTGATTAGTAGTGATTAAGCTATTGGCAAATGAAAGGGATGAGCACTGAAAGGTGAATATCGCTCTTGTCAGTTAGGGTAAAAACGCCTTTGGGGTGAAGTGGTTAAACAGAACTTGCAAAGTTGTTTAAGCGAACTAGAGTAGTCCTCCCCATTTTGATCAGGCAAACCTAGCCACAGTCAAGATTCCAGACCTCAGTCTCCCAACTTTGTTACAACCAATCAGAGAAGAAACGGGCAGACATAAGACATGGCAGAATTCAAATCCGAGGTTCTGAAATTTGTTTTCGTTTCTATAGAGAAGGATGTAAGATGAAGAGAATGTTGATGATCTGAAGGTTGAATTGTTGAAATAGTTTGGGCAGTTAAAAAAAGAGAGAGAAAGACCGCTCCTTTCCTTTTTGGGCAATCCCTCTTTCCCAGCTGCCTTAAAATCTTCTGCTCCTTACCGATGGTGGGTTTCAACCAAACGTTATAAAATTCAGGATTTTACTACAGATACAGGCATTAAATCCCTAGATTATCTTTGCGAAAAGTTTCATTTTCCTCCCTCTGAGCAGTTCCACTATATGCAAATTACCCATTTTGTGAAACGACATATCGCACATGCGGAATCCCCAATGAGCAGGACCTTCTTCGAGCACATCTGCGACACTAACCCACAAGCACCGGGAGTAATTTCAGCTATATATAGGGAACTAACTCTTACACACTCTCAAAACAAACCGGACTACATACTTAAATGGGAAAAGGAACTGGGCCTCCAAATAGATTATACTGATATGTGTGACATTTGGGAAAATATTCCCAGAATATCCATAAATGCTGACTTAGTTGAGATAAACTATAAGCTATTATTTAAATGGTACCTGGTCCCCCAGAGGGTGGCCAAATACAATAAAAATTGCTCGGGAGACTGTTTCAGAGGGTGCAAAATGATGGGTTCTTTTGCTCACATATGGTGGAATTGTAAAAAAAAGTACGTAGATTATGGATTAGAGTTTGTAATTGGGCTTCATCCCTGATTAATGCCCCAGTCCCATGGAATCCCCTCCATGTTCTCCTAGGCTATCCTTATCCATCTCTATCTCCCGCTCAAAATGCCCTCATTAATTATATTTTCACAGTAACCAAAATTAAAATAGCGGCAGCCTGGAATACTCAATCTCTTTCGTTTGAGACGGTCAAGAATAGGCTTGGCAATATTCTGTTCTTTGAGAAATTGAGAGCCTGTAGGAACGATAATATGAAAACATTTCACAAAATCTGGGATCCATTAAAAACCTACTTATTAACCTCTGAACAAATAGCGATGGTGCATAATCAATGATCTTGTCATGGTCGCTTCTCATAGGCAACGATAGCATACTAGCCTCAATATCCCTCAATCTTTTCACCGTCCCTTCTCTCTTCTTTTCTAACTTTACTTTTCTATACTTTCTAATACCCGTTATATAGCTTTTTTCATCCTCCTACTTATCTCCATTTATGACAATACTGTGGATGCAAGGACGCTAGATTTCTACACTATATAGATACTATGATAACTGTTATATTTGAACGTTTAATTTTTTCCAGTACTTTTGTTGCAGTTAGTACCTAACTGAGTCGTTCCAAGCTTATGCTAGACAATTAGCAAAACCTGACCTCGCTGGAGGTCAGGTTTCATAGCTACAGGTACTAGATAAGATACTGTAGGCTAGTCCTCTCCCGACCCCTTAGGGGTTAAAGATGGTTGATGGACTATCTGATATGACAGCGGATTAGAAATCTTCGTCTGGAGGTCAGGTTTCATAGCTACAGGTACTAGATAAGATACTGTAGGCTAGTCCTCTCCCGACCCCTTAGGGGTTAAAGATGGTTGATGGACTATCCGATACGACAGCGGATTAGAAATCTTCGTCTGACTATGCACTGTAATCGTTGTTCAACTTACAGTTATGTGTAATACAACAACTAGCGTCATATATTTCTTGCTTAAGTTATGATTAGCTCATTGTCAATTGACTATACTGTTCCTGTTTACTAATGTTGATATAAGATTTTGTTGGAAAATTGTTCTGTATTCTTTGCAAAGCCTTTCAATAAAAACGATTGATACAAAAAAAAAAGAGAGAGTGAAAGTGGCAGTCAGGTTCAGCAAGGGTTGCATGGCCTGTTCAGGGTCAGGATCGTGGGCAAGGTCAGTATTATTCTACAATGTTCCCAGGTTCATCAGCTTCTTGTACTCTTATATGTCCATCCCAATATTTATAAACCTACCAATTTGGGCACTCTGGTTCTCAATCTGCACAGCCACCCTCCAGCACAGAGTGAAATGTAGAGAGAAGAGATGGAGACCGTAGTGCAGCAAAGGCCATAGGCACATCTGTAGAGTAAGTTTCTCAAAGTTTTGCTCCAAATGATGCTGTGTCCTTTAACCCATTAGCAGTGTTAATAGAGTTATCTGGTTTGAGATAAGTGCACTGCTTTTAGCATCAAACGGCGTTTGTGTTGTAATTAGTTTGGAACGCTTTAATCCTTTCCTGCTAACATCCTATACAATAAAACCTAACCTGTCCCTGCGTCCGTGGTTTTTTTGCTACTGCGCATGTGCGCAGCACGGACAGCCGTTCGGACAGGAGGACAGAGCCAGGGAACCAGGCAGGTGTGTGTGCGCAGGCTGTCATGTGCGCGTGCACGGGTGCATGTGCACGAGCATGCACACTAATATGTGGCGGTGTCACAAGACACCTGAGGCCCATTTTTAAACTGGCTTAGGTCTACTAGTTAAAGACATAAACTGAAAGGAGAAGTCCTCTATTATTGTCTCACAGTTCCCCCTAGTGTCAAGCCACCATAAATAAACATTACAGCAATACAAATTAGAAGCTAGGCAATCTAAGGCCCCGTTCACACTTGCGTTCTGGGATGCAAACGGACCGGATCCGGATTGAATCCGGACCATATCCGGATTGGAACCTTACGGTTCCGATCCGAATCCGATCCGGACCGTTTGCATCAGGCATGAATACGGCTTCCATCCGGATCCGTGTCGTAAAAATAGAGATATAAACATAACAATTGTTGGGGGGTGGGAGGTCAGCAGAAGGTGCACCTTTACAATCAGGTCCTCCGCTGTTTAGACCTCACCTCCACCTCCGACATACTGCTAAATAGCTCCAGCACGTTAGTCACTGCTGCTTCACTCCAGAAATGCTTGGCCCATGTGTCCCCATCCAAAATGGCCGCTAGAATACGCATAGGAAGTGGGGTAGAACGTCCGGTTTTGATAGCCAGTGTGTTCTGTGCTTTCCATTCCCCATTGGTTTCTATATCCTGATGGTGCAGTCAGGCTCTGGTCTGGGTGCGTGGGCCGGATGATCCGGACCCGAAAAACAGCGCATGTTGGAAAAGTGTCCGGAGTCCGGATCCGATCCGGCTCCGTTCTGTACGGAACGTACGCATGTGAACGTCCGCATAGACTTTGCATTGCTATGCGGAACGTACGTTCCGTTTGTACAGTATACGGTCCGGATCCGATCAGGCGAATCCGGACAGCGAACGCTACTGTGAACCAGGCCTAACAAAGAAGAAGAAAAAAAATGTGCTAAAATAAATTGGCATGGAGCACTTGCAAGCTTCTAAATAAATTGGCTGCTGAAGGGTTCATTAAAAGTTGCAATTTAAATTAAACTTAATTTTTTATATTGGACTATTTGCCATATGTTTCTGTTGCACTTTTTTGTGGTATCTTGTGTTGGCCTGAATTACATTTAACAGCCCATGTCCATTTTGCCACATTTTATTATTTTCCATACATTTTGGATAGAACCTGTATGCTGGCATGTGTGGCTGTCCTCAGTTGGACAATCCTCTTATGGCTGGATTCTCCATTTGTCCTTGGCCATTGCCAGTGCGGACAGAAAATCCCCCATGAGTTGATGGACTGTCTGAGGGCTGGTCACATGTGGCAGTACAGCCTGTGGAGGGACACATACTGATATAGGAATTAGAAGTAGAAACTTGCTTGATTTGGAGCCACGTAGCACTTCACCACTTTGGATAGAACATTATGCATGCTGTCTTGTGTGACCGGTCCTCAGATGGACTATCCTCTCATGGCTGGATTCTCTCTTTGCCCTTGGCGATTGCCAGGGTGAACAAGAAATCCCCCATGACTTGATGAACCATCTAGGCCCAGGACACATGTGGCAGCACAGACAGTGGAGGAATACTGACTGGTGAGTAAATAGTAAATATTTAAGTTGCACTGTGTTTAACCACTTCAGGACCACAGTGGTAAACCCCCCTAAAGACCAGGCTATTTTTTTCATAATTGGCCACTGCAGCTTTAAGGCCAAGCTGTAGTGCCGCACAACACTGCACACTAGTGATCCCCCCCCCCTTTTCTCCCCACCAACAGAGCTCTCTGTTGATGGGGTCTGATCGCCCCCCTCAGTGTTTATTTTTTGTATATAAATATTTATGTGCTTATTTTTAAAATATTTTTTACGATTTTCTTGTTTTTTTTTATTTTTTTACAATCCCTCCCTCCCCCCAGCTAGCCAATCCTGGCGATCGGCTGTCATAGGCTTCTGCCTATGAGAGCCAATCGCTCTCTGATGTCCCAGGGGGACAGCTGTGTCACACGGCTGTCCCCAGTACAGCGCTGCTGCTGCCTGCCGTGCTGTACTATGTGGAAAGACAGCGGTTTCGTCGTCTAACAGTCTCCCGAGTGATGATAGCCACTTGGAGACTGAAGGTGGGGCAGAGCACCGCCCCCGAGCAAGAGATGCGCGCACAGCCTGCGTGCGATCTCCTGCAAACTACAACCCTAGGACTTGATGCCAATTGGCGTTAGGCGGTCCTGGGGCTGCCTCCGCGGCCACTTCCATTTGCGTGGAGCGGTCTTGCAGTAGTTAAACATGAACAGTCAATTCATACCAATGCTCTGAGCATTTTAGAGCAATGTGACATAATGTCATTAATCTTTTTTTTCACATATTGTAAAAGGATACTATGTATATTTTCATTTTAAAAAATGGAAAAACTGTTTTTAACTTTTATTTTTTATTTACCAAAAAAATTGCAATAACCATTATGTTTGACTTGTTTAAAATATTTTTCTTTGAAAAAAAATTAGAATAAACCTGTTGTAATACATTTTTGTAATAATAATGTATATTTGTGTAGATAACTAATGTCTTTAAACTGTTCTTTGCATAAACATGCATGCATGTACACATGTATGCAGGGGCACATGTGACTAATTTTTGCCAGATGTCTGCTCTAAAATCCTCATGCTTATTCACAGAACAATCCTCATTCCAAAAATTATCATAATACAACATGAATTGCTGATCATTTTTGGAAAATTTTGTAGCGAAGAAAGTTGTCAAGGAATGATCAATCATTCACAGTTTCTCATACAAATGTAATTACTACATTCAGAAAAAAAGAAGCTAGGAAATCTAACAAAGAAGAATAAAAAAAAAACTAAAATAACAGAAATATCATCAAATATCAAACCAATTTTCCTGTCCCATCAAATTAATGCATCTTAAGAGAAATCTATATAGAAGAAACAGGACAATAAACTGTGAATGAACCATCACCACTTTAAATTCGATGAAGGTAAAAGGGACACACCAGTGGACTAAAACTTGGCATGTAAGATCTAAAAGTACTTATGCTTAAAGAGACCCTGTAACAAATTTTTCAGCCTTAGTTCTTCTATCCTATAAGTTCCTATGCCTGTTCTAATCTGCTCTGGCTTACTGCAGTCTTTCCTAACTGCACTGTCTCTGTAATAAATCAATGTATCTTTCCTCTGTCCTGTTTGTCGGGCTAAGGCTTGATTGTGTGGAATGTGCAGGGCTGCTTGTGATTGGTAGAAGTGATACACACCCTCTGCAGGCCCCCTGCACACTCTGAATGACTCACACACTATGCTTAGCTGAGCCTATTAGAAGCTGGTTAGTTTGTTTGTAAACACTGCCTAAAACTGTTAATTACAAGCCAGGATTGCAGCAGAGAGTGGCAGAAACAGCACAGAGGGGCACAGGAGAAAATAATGAATAGAATGGTATGCTTTTTATTGTAAGAATATTAGAGTACAGATTCTCTTTAAGGGTTACTTCGAAAATTATCAATCAAGAAAAAATACAAATTTATGAAAACGTTGAAGACATTAACACACTGGCGCATTCAGCCGGGGGTTACTGATGTCTGGTATACCCCCTTGAGACTCCTGCACTTTAAAAAAAAATTCCCTGAAATCACTGAAGTGGGCAAGCTGGTAAATATACAGAGGCTTGTCTCCTGCAGGGTCTGTGGGAAAAACTCAGCTCTTGCACCATTGTAAAGATTGCATGTGGACAGCTACATAAGGCATTTCACAGGTTTAAAAGGTTTTGACAGTCCCTAAACTTCAGGAGGAAACGAAAAAGGTGTGCAATCTTGCGCTGCTAGGGCCGTAGTCAAGGGTGGTCGAGTAGAGTCACACTTTAGCTGTTCCTCTTAGAGCCCGGCTGTCAGAGGCTTGATCAAAGAAACAAAAAAATAGAGAAGGAGGAGCGCTCCTAGTGTAACATCGCTTTATTAAAACAATTGCGCAATATAAAAATTCACTTACTAGATGTAAGATGAATACAAGCATGTAAAATCCTTAAAATCCTTCCTTGGCGGTTGCACCTCAAACTGCCGTGGCCATCGGAGTCGAGAGGGTCTGGTGGAAAGTGACCCTGAATGCTCCCCCAAGGGAAAACGTGTGCTGGCTGCGTTATTACGCGTTTCGGCGTTCCACGCCTTCGTCAGATAACGCTGCCAGCTTGCACACTAGAGACTTATATACTCTCCATTCGGAAGGAAATGTGTAATGAGGGGTGGGAACTGATTAACTTGTCCCTCCCTTTTTTGGGGGTGGTATTTAAATAAACCTGTCAATAGGTGAACAAACCTGTCATTCATTTATATGTAACAGCCCTAACATGGGCGTTTTAATTGGGAGGAAAGGGATTGGATGAAACCCTGTCTATCTGTAACGGTTGTGGAACTTTCTCCGTGATCAGCGCACAACGCGTGCGCTGACACAGCGGAAATCCTCCACAAGCGTATATTTGCAGGCACCCAGCAAAAGGTGCTACGCACCTGTAGAGGGAAATTCCTGTCGGCAGATGGCGCTGAGGAGTGCAGAGGAACCAATCCTCTGCACCTCCACAAATGCCAGACAGGAATTGTACGAAGCGCAGAACGCAATCGCAAGAGAGGCGATTGCGAATGAGATTGAGCAAAGGGACAGGTTGTATGTGTGTGCGCCAATCCAGTCACCACCCCGCGACCGCGCACACACAACAGCAGATATGAAATAGGAATGCGATCGCGAGAGGTGTGATCGCCAGACGTGACACAAGGCAGATCAGAATAGAATACGAGGGTAGCAAAGGCACAGCAAATAATACAATAAGGAGATATGGAAAATAACAAACGCTAGCTAACCGCGAACACCGCACTCATTCGCAACAGTGCACGCGGTTATGCGCGATCTCCACGTGATAAGCACAATAGAGACAAGCACGCCTAACTAACCATTAACAGACAAACATGAAACAGAGGACGCGAGCGCTTGCTTAACGGTTACCTCATATACTAAACAATTGAATTGGTCACACAGCCTCATAAAGTATACCAAGTACGTTTATTATATCAAAATCATTAAAAGACACCAATCCTCAGACATGTTAGCCATAGGTCAGTATATCCCCCAGATAATCCCCATAAAAACATTTGTTGCGGATGACATATGCAACGCTGACTGCGTATTAATGATTTATCAAGTATTTTAAGTATAAAGGCAAAGCTGTGTCTGGCCAAAGACAACAAACCTGCTGCACTTAAACACGTCCGCGCACTCACTCACCACACATACATGTGCCTTAATATTTGATATGGGGGGCCCCCTTAGGATTGACTTGGATCCCAGCAAAATGGTTCAGTTCACCAAAGTTCCATCAGAACTTGAATATTCACCACTTGGTCAAAGCAAGAAGGGGTAGATCTCACCCATGTCAGATGTAGGTGTCGCATCCTGGAAGCTTCCGTTGGTTCGTCAGGCAGAGTCCTATCAAATGGCCTGGGAGCGTCATACCGCTGGCTCCACCATGCCGCAACTCTCCTCTACGGAAGACGCCAGCCCGGAGTTCCGTGCCTCACGTGTGTGGATGATGCTGCGGTGTACGGTTACCTCACCGAGCCTCCAGCAAGCGTAGCAGACAAGACAGACACACGAAAACAGGGACAAGCGAGAGATAGGATCCACAGCACTAGCGAAAAGTGGCTAGCGCGATCCAGGTACAGAGTAGCAGAACAGAAGGATCCCCAGTGCTAGCGAAAAGTAGCTAGCGCGATCCCAGAAGACAGAACAGAAGGATCCCCAGCGCTAGCGAAAAGTAGCTAGCGTGATCCCAGGAGACAGAACAGAAGGATCCCCAGCGCTAGCGAAAAGTAGCTAGCGCGATTCCAGGAAACAGAACAGAAGAGATAGCTGGTAGCAACCGCTGCACCAGCTATACTCCAAGAACAGAGATCAGAACCATTTCCTGTCGACCACCATAGGGACAGTACAATGGCAACAGGCAAGACAAGACAGAACAGGCAATACGGATAATACAACCTGACTGGGCTAGAAGGGGAGCCTAAAGCAACCCCCAGGAATTAACTATACTAGATAGCAATGGCTCAAAAAAGGAGAAATATATACTGTGCACAGGTAAGGCTATTCAGTGCTGGGAGTGCAATCATGCCAGTAAGAAGATAATTCCAAAAATAAGGCAGAGCGGCAATGCACATCCCATACAAAACTTTGCTTTATTCAAAAAATTGTTAAAAAGGCATACATTACATCACATGGGACAAATGGAGAGAGGTGTACAGGCAGTACAGGGAGGTCTACAGCCGTTTCGCGCCATCTGTGTTGTGGCGCATCATCAGGACAACCCACCCCCTCAAAAGTTACCCCTTAAATAGGTTCTTACCATATACAGACTCGTGTAGCCAGTTTCCTCCTCCAGTAATGGCCGCATCGCCGGGCAAGTGCATGGAACGCACGCCAACAGTGGTGTGAGGATTACTTCCTCTATGTGAGACGCATGTCCGGGAATATTGCTTACATCACATCCGGTCGGCGCTACGTAGAAACCAAAAGTGACACGCTGCGCTCCACTTCAAAAACATTTCCTAGCTACGTCGCATCTCGAGCCGTATACTCTATGATGCCATCTTGTGGCCAAAAAAGAGTATAGCAATTCATAAATTCACTTCAGCAATGTAGCCAGCTGGAGGAAGGTGCTACACAATTAAACATATATTCCTTATTAAAATAAACTGAGAAACAAACTTTAAACTTACTTCGAATGGCCCAAGCCTCAATTGGGGGGATGAAAAGTGGAGATAAATTCTCTCAAATATTATTACATTAATATCTAGTTTCTAATTAGTGTTTTTTTTATATATGTATATTATTACTCACCACCCCCAAGAGGAGAGGGCCAGCAAAGCAGAGGCCAAAAAAGAATCTGTAGGAAAAAACAAGGAGAAAACAAATGATTAAAAGAGGGTACAGCTTAGTTACATATTTAAAAACTTCTATCTGAATGACAGATCTTACTATAAACAAGCATCGAATCACTTTAAATGAATACTGAAAGATTGTTCTTCTCATTTAAGCCCAAAGGTCCTACTGCATCAAAAAAGGAAATCCAGAAACTTTCCCTCTGCAGCAGTTTGCGGTGCCAATCTCCACCCCTTCTGTCCCGTCTAACTTGTTCAAGGCCTAAAAATCTTAATTTAGTTACATCACTGTTATGTGCTTGACGAAGATGCTCGATTACCCTTGGGCAACCCTCACCGCTGTGAACAGATCTGCAGTGTGCCTGGTAACGGTCCTTAAGCATGTTGGTAGTCTCACCAACATATATCCTTTGGCAAGGACAAACCAGAGCATATACCAAACCTTTGGTTCTGCAATTGATGAATTGTCTAATCCTGCACCTCTGTCCAAAGCGGTAGAAGGTATCTCCTTGCACTAAAAAGTTGCAACACGAGCACCGTTGGCACCTAAAATTACCCATTGGGCGATTTGACCCTAACCAAGTCTCTGTTAGAGGACTAACAAATTCACTATGGGATAATTTGTCTTTCAAATTCGGGACACGTTTATATGAAACACAAGGAGGAAAAGTGCTCTTATCTTTTAACAATCTATCCTGTTGTATAATCCACCAGTTTTTATTAATGGACTGCTTGATGGTTTCATACATTGGTGAGAAAGAGAAATGCATATAAAACCTCTCTGTTGTTTTCTGATACCCCTTTGGTTTCAACAAAGAAGCTCTCTCTCTCCCTGCTGCTTTGGAGAAGGCCTGATCTATTAATTGTGATTGATAACCTCTACTAGCCAGTCTGGATTTTAAATCTTCTGACTGCATAATAAAGTCCTCCCATGAGCTAGCATTCCTCCGTAAACGGAGGAATTGCCCATAGGGGACTCCCTTGATGGTAGAGGGGGGATGGTAACTAGATGCACTCAACAAAGAGTTGACTGCTGTCTTTTTCCTGAAGGTTTTGGTTAAAATAACCCCTTCTCTAATCTCAATATCCAAATCTAAGAAGTGTAATTGTTGATCCCCCCAATCATAGGTAAAGGTCATATTTACATCATTAGAGTTGACATAATTCATGAATTCAACAAAGTCATTTTCTTGCCCCTCCCAGACAATTAGAATATCATCAATATAGCGGATCCAGAGTTTAATCCGCTCCAGGAACCCATTCCTCGTGGTGTAAATGTGATTGGCCTCCCAGTGGCCCATAAAGAGGCCGGCATACGTGGGGGCCACCGGGCTCCCCATTGCAGTGCCGACCTCCTGATGGTACCACCGGCGGTCAAAGAGGAATGAGTTCCTGGTGAGGACAAACTCCAGACCCGCCTGGACAAACCATTGTAATGCATCATCCTGTATTGCCTCAGGTAGGAAGGTTTTAATAGCCTCCAAACCATCTGGATGACAAATCCTGCTGTATAGCGAGACCACATCAATTGATGCTAGGTGGTAGTTGGGCTGCCACTCAAAATTTCCAAGGATGTTAAGGACTTCAGTGGTATCACCTACATATGAGGGTAAAGATCTTAAAAGTGGTCTCAAATGGAAGTCCAGGAATTGGGACAGGGGTTCAGTCAGGGATCCAATAGCTGAAACGATGGGCCGGCCCGGCGGGTCTACCAAAGATTTGTGTATCTTTGGGATACAATACCACACCGGGCTACGTGGATGTTGTGGTAACAATTTGTTCGCTTCAGATCTGTCTATGGCCCCATCTGCTATACCCCTTGAGAGTAATCTTTTCAACTCCCCTATGTAACCCATAGTGGGATCTGATGATAATTGCGAATAGGTGGATCTGTCCTCCAATTGTCTAAGACATTCTCGTTGATAGTCAGCCGTCAAGAGGACCACCACCCCTCCCCCCTTATCTGCTTCCTTTATCGTTATCTCAGGCCGACACTGAAGCCATCTCAAAGCTTCTTTCTCTGTGTCCGTCAGATTGGGAGGAGCTTTAGGATAAATAAGTGATCTACAGTCCTCTAAGACCCTAAGTTGGAACAATTCAACAGATCCACCTGGTATTGCTGGGGGGTTAAAGGTTGATTTATTACCTATATTGTAGGGCAATTTGCGTTGAGTATCCACCATATTTGGAGTATATGCTTCAGAAAGCTCACAAAGTGTTCTCAGGGTTTCTCTATCCCAATAGTCGTCAGGGGGCCCCACTAGAAGTGGGATAGGCCTTTTTTCCACCTCCACCGGGCAATCAGAACTTTTCTCCCTATTGGCAAAGAATCTATGTAGTGAGAGTTTTCTCATGTTCAAAAAAAGTTCTTGTTCAAATTTAACAAAATCAAAAGGGACAGATGGACAAAAATTCAAACCCTTTCTTAATAGGGAAAAGACTGCCTCCGGCAAATCATCCCCTGATAAATTATAGACTTTTAATTCCTCTTGTTTCTCTCGGATCGTCTCGGGTGTGCTTTGGTCCAGGAAACTTGTTTCAAGATGCCTCTTTGGTTTCCATTTGCCTCTCCTGACCTTCTTCTTTCTAAAGGGAGCTCTTCCTCAGATGATGATCCAGTGCCTCTGATTGAGCCCTGCGACTCATTAAGGGAGTTTGAGGGGGATCCCATTCCTGATCCACTACCAGAGGGATTACGTCTTATGTTTTTGAAGTGGAGCGCAGCGTGTCACTTTTGGTTTCTACGTAGCGCCGACCGGATGTGATGTAAGCAATATTCCCGGACATGCGTCTCACATAGAGGAAGTAATCCTCACACCACTGTTGGCGTGCGTTCCATGCACTTGCCCGGCGATGCGGCCATTACTGGAGGAGGAAACTGGCTACACGAGTCTGTATATGGTAAGAACCTATTTAAGGGGTAACTTTTGAGGGGGTGGGTTGTCCTGATGATGCGCCACAACACAGACGGCGCGAAACGGCTGTAGACCTCCCTGTACTGCCTGTACACCTCTCTCCATTTGTCCCATGTGATGTAATGTATGCCTTTTTAACAATTTTTTGAATAAAGCAAAGTTTTGTATGGGATGTGCATTGCCGCTCTGCCTTATTTCTAGATAGCAATGGCTGACACTCCAGCAGTGTCCATCAGGAACAGACCATGGAAGGGAAATGTCCAGCAAAGCATTCTGGGAACCATAAAGCTCTTATAGTGCCAGTCATCAAAGAAGGCAGGTAGCGGATTTGCATAACGAATGTATGCAAATTCCCCAGCAAGAGAACAGACCAGAAACTTGCAATGGAAAGACAGGTCTCTGTTCCAGAGACCTGCAGCCCACAGACTAGAGGAATGGACAAACAGCTGTCTGCCTCTGCAGCCAGCTGAGCGGATCATCACACTATCAACAGTGTGTTGATTGTAAACATTATGTGTGACCACAGTGATCTTACCTGCAGTGCAAATGGGCTGGTGGCTACCCCGCAGTGCAGCTGGTCCCGCAGAGACTGGCTGCGAGTCTCTTGCCGATGCCTGAATCTATGCGGGAAGGGGGGGCTAATTGGTATGTCTCTGGTTGAGGGGGGATGCCAGGCAGAGGCGTGTTGGGAGGCGGGTCCGGCGTCGTTGAAGCATAATACTATCCCCCAATCTGCCCTTTTTGGATGAGGTGGGTGCGGCCCGATATCCACATATTGGGCCAATAGCAAGCGTCATGTCTACATGATGACCACTGCCATTGGTGGAGGCTCTCGTGATGGAGAGGTGGAGGGGGCGTGGTTAGAGCGCTCGGCGCCGCGTCATCAGCTGTTGTTCGGGTGGCTGCTATGGCAACCCGACTCTCGCAGCTGGAAGGAGATGGAAGGGTGGAAGAAGGCGTGGTTAGAGCGCTCTGCGCCGCGTCATCAGCTGCTGTTCGGGTGGCTGCTATGGCAACCCGACTCTTGAAACTAAAAGGTGAAACGTTGTAACGGTGTGACCTCACAATGCGTCCCTACGGCAGGACGCATTGATCGGGGCGCACTCAGTTAAGTTAAAGTGCATCGGGTGGCTATGTAAACGAGGTTAAAGTGGATCTATGGGAGCAAAGAGGAATAACTCATGGGTGACTAAATGTAACATTGTCCACTCACATATGCCACACAAAGATTGTATCCATGTGCCAAAAATGCCATACAGTATTAAAAACAAAACTGGGATGTTGATAAATGAAAAATAATAAATAAGAAAGAACCATACAAATTAAAAATTAACACATATCAATCAATGAATGTAAATACTGGTAACTAATGTAAAATGAAAAAAGGGGGGAGGGGGAGGAGGGGGTAAAAAGGGAAGGAGGGTATTGGGGAAGGCAAGAGAGGGGGGGGGAGGAAAACAGGGGGGGGGGGGAAGAAAGAAAAGGGGGAGGGGGTGGGAACATAAAAATTATGGGCTGGTTGGCCCCGGAAAGGTGTTTCAGACAAAGTTGGCTGTTTCAACTTCTTCGTTGAGGCCGCAGGGTGCCAAAGTGTTTAACTTGAAGATCCAGTGAGCTTCTTGTTCACACAATTTTCTGAATCTCAGGCCACCTGGTATGTTAGAGGGAATAGTTTCTGGCCCGAGAACTTCTAGAGTGTCCGTGCTCTGACCGTGATTCTCCAAAAAATGTCTAGGGACACTATGGCCCTGGTTGCCATCCTCTATTCCTCTTCGGTGTTCTCCAAACCACTCTCTTAATGGTCTGGTGGTACGGCCTACATAATATTTTGGGCACCCGCAGATCAATAGATATACTACATGTGTGGTAGCACAGCTACAGTGGCGTACCTAGGGCATTTGACACCCGGTGCTAGGTATTGAAAGACACCCCCCCACACACACACACGGCGCGCAAAGCTAATTTAAAAGTGCACCCAAGTTTTAGTCAACCTTTCTCCAGAAAATTCACATCATTGCACAGCTTTTCTCCAGAAAATATACAAAATGTCAGAAGCTTTCAACATAAAATACACGTAATGCGAGAACATTTCACCAGACTTTACACGTTATGTGAGCAGATTTCACAAGAAAATACATTCAATCATGTCGGCAGATTTGACCAGAAAAAAATCATTCAATCTTGCGGCACATTTGACCAGAACATACACAATATCAGCACCAGATTTCACCACAAAATACACAATATCGGTAGTTAAACTGACCACAAAATACAGAATGGGCTTGATTCACAAAAGAGTGATAACTGTTAGCACGGCCGTTTTCGCGCGAACTTTCGCATTGCGCGCGATCGCGAATTTTCGCGCGAAACCATGCAAACGTGAATTTTTGCACGAAAACGATATCGATTTTGCGGTAAAATTCGCGTTTGTGTGCGAAAACGTTATCGTTTGCCGTGAAAATTCTCGATCGCGCGCAATGCGAAAATTCGCGCGAAAACGGCCGTGCTAACAGTTAGCACCCTTTTGTGAATCAAGCACTATGACGGTAGTTAAACTGACCACAAAATACACAATGACGGTAGTTAAACTGACCACAAAATACACAATGTCAGCAGTTAATCTGACCACAAAATACACAATGTCGGTAGCAGATCTGACCACAAAATACACAATATCGGTAGCAGATTTGAGTGTTGGCAAGCTGATAGCCTGGTGGGTAGGTGGTGAAGGGTGAGCAGCCTGATTGCCTAGTGGGTAGGTGGGCAGCCTGCTGGGTAGCAGTGGTGGGTAGGGGGGCAGCAGTGGTGGGTAGGTGGGCAGCCTGCTTGGTAGCCTGGTGGGTAGGTGGGCAGCCTGGGGGGCAGCAGTGGTGGGTAGGTGGGTAGCATGGTGGGTAGGTGGGTAGCCTGGTGGGTAGGGGGGCAGCATTGGTGGGTAGGTGGCCAGCCTGCTGGGTAGCCTGGTGGGTAGGTGGGCAGCCTGCTGGGTAGCAGTGGTGGGTAGGTGGGCAGCAGTGGTGGGTAGGTGGGCAGCCTGCTGGGTAGCCTGGTGGGTAAGTGGGCAGCAGTGGTGCATAGGTGGGCAGCAGTGGTGGGTAGATGGGCAGCAGTGGTGGGTAGCCTGGTGGGTAGGTGGGCAGCCTGCTGGGTAGCAGTGGTGGGTACGTGGGCAGCAGTGGTGGGTAGCCTGGTGGGTAGGTGGGCAGCCTGATGGGTAGCAGTGGTGGGTAGGTGGGCAGCAGTGGTGGGTATGTGGGCAGCAGTGGTGGGTAGCCTGCTGGGTAGCCTGCTGGGTAGGTGGGCAGCAGTGGTGGGTAGGTGGGCAGCAGCGGTGGGTAGGTGGGCAGCAGCGGTGGGTAGGTGGGCAGCAGTGGTGGGTAGCCTGCTGGGTAGCCTGGTGGGTAGGTGGGCAGCTGTGGTGGGTAGGTGGGCAGCAGCGGTGGGTAGGTGGGTAGCAGCGGTGGGTAGCCTGCTGGGTAGCCTGGTGGGTAGGTGGGCAGCAGTGGTGGGTAGGTGGGCAGCAGCAGTGGGTAGGTGGGCAGCAGTGGTGGGTAGCCTGCTGGGTAGCCTGCTGGGTAAGTGGGCAGCAGTGGTGGGTAGGTGGGCAGCAGCGGTGGGTAGATGGGCAGCAGCGGTGGGTGGCCGGTGCACCTGTAAAAGAAAAAAAAACATTCACTTACCTGCAGATGAAACCTCTCTTCCGAATCCCAGGCAGCCTCTCTCTCCGCAGCTCCTCTTGAATGTCCCGCGCCGTCTCCTGCTGCGTCATCAGTGCAGGGCTACGGGAAGATGGCCGCCGAAGCCCGCACTGGAGACAAAAATAGACAGCAAGATGGCGTCGGCAGCCATCTTGCCGTCTATTTTTGTCTCCAGTGCGGGCGTCGGCGGCCATCTTCCCGTAGCCCTGCTCAGGTAAACTGAGGGCAGCTATCAGCCGCCCTGTCAGTGTCCGTTGCCGGCAATCGTGGAGGGGAAGCGCCGAAGGAGGGGACCCAGGTGAGGGAGATGTGGGGGGGTATTTCCCCCCTCCCCGCCGACGCTGCCACCCCTCCTTCAGCGCTGCTTCCCCTCCTGTGTCATCAAGGCTTCTGGGGAGGCCTTGATAACACCCCCCCTGGAGCTGACACCCGGCTCCTGGCCGCCCCATGGTAGGGACGCCACTGCACAGCTGATAAATTGCTTAACCTGAATTTTAACGTTGTTTGCCTGTATGGAATTGGACCGATGCTTGATGTACTTGCAGCATTTACATCTTATTTTCCCACACCTAAAATTACCTTGAATACTACCATCTTTGTTCGGTATCGTGTCTTTTTTAGGTCCAATATTACTCTTTGCCACTTTATTTTTCAGGGATTTTGCTCGTCTCTAGATTGTCTGTGGGCGTTCCGGGAGACATCGGTTTAAAATTGGATCTCGTAACAGGAGCGGCCAATTTGATTGTATAATTTGATTGATTTTAGAAGCGTTGGTATTGTAGGGAGTGACAAACTGTGGACCTTTATACTTTTCAGATGTTGTCTTTATATTGCTCCTTGCTAATCCAATTGCTTCCTTCTTTTGATATTTAGTCTTGGCTTTCTGTATTATTCCTTTATCGTGTCCCTTATCCAAGAATTTGTTGGTAAGGTAATCCCCTTGAGTCTCATAATCATCATCCAATGTGCAATTCCGTCAGAGATGGCAGAATTGGCTGCGGGGTATGTTGTTAATCCATCTTGGGCGTTGACAACTTTCTTTGTGCATGAAGGAATTACCTGTTGTAGACTTAAAATGGGTCCTTGATGTTACTGTACCCTCCTCGTTATGTCCCAGTTCTAGATCCAAGAAGACAATGGTCTCATCATTTTTCACTGATGTGAATTCTAATCCAAAACTGTTATTGTTACAGTATCTTGTGAATTGTTCAAAATCCTCATGGGTCCCGTCCCATATGATTAGGATATCATCGATATACCTTTTTTTCACTGATGTGAATTCTAATCCAAAACTATTATTGTTACAGTATCTTGTGAATTGTTCAAAATCCTCATGGGTCCCGTCCCATATGATTAGGATATCATCGATATACCTTAAATATAGGGCGAGGTTTGCTCCGAAGGGGTTCTTGTTCCAAATCTGATGTTCCTCCCAATATGCCATATATAAATTAGCAAAGCTCGGAGCAAACACCGCCCCCATAGCGGTACCACAGGTCTGTAGATAATGCTCCCTGGCAAATGAGAAATAGTTGTGTGAGAGTGCGAACTCAAGCAGGTTGAGAATAAACTGTGCTTGCTCTGGGTGGAAGGTGCCCTCTGTGACCAAAAAATGTTGAACTGCCTCTAAACCCCTGGAATGGGGAATACAAGTGTATAATGAGCAAACATCCAGGGATGCCCATAAGTAACCACTTTTCCACCTGAAGTTTTTGAGAATATCAAGCACGTAACTGGAATCTCTAGTGTATGACTTAGTGTTGAGTACGATCGGCTGTAGGAATTCATCGATGTATTTTGACAGAGGGGCTAGGATACTGTCCATACCTGCCACTATGGGTCTCCCTGGGGGGTTATGTGCATTCTTATGAATTTTGGTATGTGATAAAAATAAGGAATTAACGGATGTTCATTGCGGAGAAACCGATACTCTTCTGCCAACCCTCCTCAAGGTATTTTTGATGGTCTACAATAACAATCCCCCCTCCCTTGTCAGCCTGTCGGATGACTATATCTTTGTTATCCATTAGTTGTTTCAGGGATTTCCTTTCTTCAAGACTCAAATTCTTCTTCTTCATAGTACTGTGTTGATTCCGTGGTTGGCTGCATAGGGCTTTAAATTGGCACCAGACGGCTTGATAAAAGTTGTTGATGTGAGGACCCTTGGCTTGGGTAGGATTGAAGACAGATTTGGGCTGGAAGCTGCTTGTTTGTATTTCTGGAACGCTTAGTTCACCGAGCCAAAGTTCTGCTTCATCTGTTTGTTCGTCCAGCAATTCTTGCAAATCCTGTAGGATGTTGGCATCTTGGGACCATATCTCAGGATCCCCAGGGCTTGTAGGGAACTTCGGTAGTATTCTTGCATTCTTGTTGTTTTCTTTTAGGCCAAAAAAACGTTGTAATGTTAACTTTTGAATAAATTTGTTCAAGTCTTTAAATAACTGAAAGTCATTTGGCCCTGTGGTTGGGGCAAAATTCAGCCCTCTACTTAACAATGTTGTTTCACTTGAACTGAGTCTATGTGAGGATAAATTAAAGATTTTGATGGTGTCCATTCCCTTTTCTTTTATTCTGGATGTTTCTTTTCTTTTTTGTGCCTTACGGCCTCCTCGGATTCCTCGTCTGATTCTAGCCCTCTTTTCCTTCCCGGTATGGGGGTTGGGGGTGTATCCGTCTCTAAAAAATGAATACTGTCTTGTTTTGGGTCCCTGATTACTTCAGTTGTTGAGATATCTAATAGGGCCATAGAGCTGTTGAGAAGACGTGGACGGTGGATGGGGTCCCTCTCTTGTTCCATTGCAGCAAGGGACTAAGTTGTTTGGTCCGGATCGTCAGTCCTAGGCCTTATCTTTTTCAAATCCCAGATTTTTCTGAAGGTATCAACTCCCTGTATTCTACTCCCTCCGGGCTGCTGGTGGTGCCCCTGGGCACGGGATTGGACCCTGGGCACATCCTCAAAGCCCTGTCTGGGCCTCCATGTGTTGGATCTTGCTGAAATGTTGTTTCTTTGTTCTGTTTGCTTGCGATCCTTATATTTATCTTTTCTTTGTTTACGTCTCTTGCGTGTTTGCCATTCATTGTCCTTATCCCTATTTCCATTCTGGAAACGTCCTGTGGATTGCATGTGGTCCCTCTTAGTGTACGGCTGACGTGTAGGGGGAGGGGAAGAGGATGGGTGGGATGTAATATGAATGGGTGCAGTGTGTGGCGCCGTATCAACAGTTATGGCACTATCCCAGTTGTAAATGTTACCTAAGGCATAATCGGTTTTATCTCTCTGTAATGTCTACAATTTTCTCCCCCCCCCCTAGTTTTCCTCCCCCCCCTCCCCCCCCCCTGTTTTCCTCCCCCCCCCCTCCCTCCCTTGCCTTCCCCAATACCCTCCTTCCCTTTTTTTCCCCCTCCCCCCCTCCCCCTTTTTTCATTTTACATTAGTTACCAGTATTTACATTCATTGATTGATATGTGTTAATTTTTAATTTGTATGGTTCTTTTCTATTTATTATTTTTCATTTATCAACATCCCAGTTTTGTTTTTAATACTGTATGGCATTTTTGGCACATGGATACAATCTTTGTGTGGCATATGTGAGTGGACAATGTTACATTTAGTCACCCATGAGTTATTCCTCTTTGCTCCCATAGATCCACTTTAACCTCGTTCACATAGCCACCCGATGCACTTTAACGTAACTGGGCTAGGTTCCCATGACAGAACCCCGACCAGTGCGTCCCAAACAGGGCCAGGTTGCCATGACAGCGCCCTGATCAGTGCGTCCTGCCGAAGGGACGCATTGTGACGTCACACCGTTACGACGTTTCCCCTTTCAGCTGCGAGAGTCGGGTTGCCATAGCAGCCACCCGAACAGCAGCTGATGACGCGGCGCCGAGCACTCTAACCACGCCTTCTTCCACTCTTCCATCTCCTTCCAGCTGCGAGAGTCGGGTTGCCATAGCAGCCACCCGAACAACAGCTGATGACGCGGCGCCGAGCGCTCCAACCACGCCCCCTCCACCTCTCCATCACGAGAGCCTCCACCAATGGCAGCGGTCATCATGTAGACATGACGCTTGCCATTGGCCCAATATGCGGATATCGGGCCGCACCCACCTCATCCAAAAAGGGCAGATAGGGGGATAGTATTAGGCTTCTACGACGCCCCCTGCTGGACCCGCCTCCCAACACGCCTCTGCCTGACGTTCCCCCTCAAGCAGAGACAAACCGATTAGCCCCCCCCTTCCCGCATAGATTCAGGCATCGGCAAGAGACTCGCAGACAGTCTCTGCGGGACCAGCTGCACTGCGGGGTAGCCACCAGCCCATTTGCACTGCAGGTAAGATCACTGTGGTCACACATAATGTTTACAATCAACACACTGTTGATAGACAGGGTTTCATCCAATCCCTTTCCTCCCAATTAAAACGCCCATGTTAGGGCTGTTACATATAAATGAATGGCACAAGGCACAAAAAAGAAAAGAGACATCCAGAATAAAAGAAAAGGGAATGGACACCATCAAAATCTTTAATTTATCCTCACATAGACTCAGTTCAAGTGAAACAACATTGTTAAGTAAAGGGCTGAATTTTGTCCCAACCACAGGGCCAAATGACTTTCAGTTATTTAAAGACTTGAACAAATTTATTCGAAAGTTAACATTACAACGTTTTTTTTGGCCTAAAAGAAAACAACAAGAATGCAAGAATACTACCGAAGTTCCCTACAAGCCCTGGGGATCCTGAGATATGGTCCCAAGATGCCAACATCCTACAGGATTTGCAAGAATTGCTGGACGAACAAACAGATGAAGCAGAACTTTGGCTCGGTGAACTAAGCGTTCCAGGGGAGCATTATCTACAGACCTGTGGTACCGCTATGGGGGCGGGGTTTGCTCCGAGCTTTGCTAATTTATATATGGCATATTGGGAGGAACATCAGATTTGGAACAAGAACCCCTTCTGAGCAAACCTCGCCCTATATTTAAGGTATATCAATGATATCCTAATCATATGGGACGGGACCCATGAGGATTTTGAACAATTCACAAGATACTGTAACAATAACAGTTTTGGATTAGACTTCACATCAGTGAAAAATGATGAGACCATTGTCTTCTTGGATCTAGAACTGGGACATAACGAGGAGGGTACAGTAACATCCAGGACCCATTTTAAGCCTACAGCAGGTAATTCCTTCCTGCACAAAGAAAGTTGTCACCACCCAAGATGGATTAACAACATACCCCGCAGCCAATTCTGCCATCTCTGACGGAATTGCACATTGGATGATGATTATGAGACTCAAGGGGATTACCTTACCAACAAATTCTTGGATAAGGGACACGATAAAGGAATAATACAGAAAGCCAAGACTAAATATCAAAAGAAGGAAGCAATTGGATTAGCAAGGAGCAATACAAAGACAACATCTGAAAAGTATAAAGGTCCACAGTTTGTCACTCCCTACAATACCAACGCTTCTAAAATCAATCAAATTATACAATCAAATTGGCCGCTCCTGTTACGAGATCCAATTTTAAACCGATGTCTCCCGGAACGCCCACAGACAATCTAGAGACGAGCAAAATCCCTGAAAAATAAAGTGGCAAAGAGTAATATTGGACCGAAAAAAGACACGATACCGAACAAAGATGGTAGTATTCAAGGTAATTTTAGGTGTGGGAAAATCAGATGTAAATGCGGCAAGTACATAAAGCATCGGTCCAATTCCATACAGGCAAACAACGTTAAAATTCAGGTTAAGCAATTTTATCAGCTGTGCTACCACACATGTAGTATATCTATTGATCTGCGGGTGCCCAAAATATTATGTAGGCCGTACCACCAGACCATTAAGAGAGCGGTTTGGAGAACACCGAAGAGGAATAGAGGATGGCAACCAGGGCCAAAGTGTCCCCAGACATTTTTTGGAGAATCACGGTCAGAGCACGGACACTCTAGAAGTTCTCGGGCTAGAAACTATTCCCTCAAACATACCAGGTGGCCTGAGATTCAGAAAATTGTGTGAACAAGAAGCTCTGGATCTTCAAGTTAAACACTTTGGCACCCTGTGGCCTCAATGAAGAAGTCGCAACAGCCAACTTTGTCTGAAACACCTTTCCGGGGCCAACCAGCCCATAATTTTGTATGTTCCCACCCCCCTCCCCCTTTTCTTTCTTTCCTCCCCCCCCCTAGTTTCCCCCCCCTTTTCCCCCCTCCCCTGTCCCCCCCCCCTCCCTTGCCTTCCCCAATACCCTCCTTCCCTTTTTTTCCCCCTCCCCCCTTTTTTCATTTTACATTAGTTACCAGTATTTACATTCATTGATTGATATGTGTTAATTTTTAATTTGTATGGTTCTTTTCTATTTATTATTTTTCATTTATCAACATCCCAGTTTTGTTTTTAATACTGTATGGCATTTTTGGCACATGGATACAATCGTTGTGTGGCATATGTGAGTGGACAATGTTACATTTAGTCACCCATGAGTTATTCCTCTTTGCTCCCATAGATCCACTTTAACCTCGTTCACATAGCCACCCGATGCACTTTAACGTAACTGGGCTAGGTTCCCATGACAGAACCCCGACCAGTGCGTCCCAAACAGGGCCAGGTTGCCATGACAGCACCCTGATCAGTGCGTCCTGCCGAAGGGACGCATTGTGACGTCACACCGTTACGACGTTTCCCCTTTCCCTTTCAGCTGCGAGAGTCGGGTTGCCATAGCAGCCACCCGAACAGCAGCTGATGACGCGGCGCCGAGCGCTCTAACCACGCCTTCTTCCACCCTTCCATCTCCTTCCAGCTGCGAGAGTCGGGTTGCCATAGCAGCCACCCCAACAACAGCTGATGACGCGGCGCCGAGCGCTCTAACCACGCCCCCTCCACCTCTCCATCACGAGAGCCTCCACTAATGGCAGCGGTCATCATGTAGATATGACGCTTGCCATTGGCCCAATATGCGGATATCGGGCCGCACCCACCTCATCCAAAAAACGGCAGATTGGGGGATAGTATTATGCTTCAATGACGCCCCCTGCCGGACCCGCCTCCCAACACGCCTCTGCCTGACGTCCCCCCTCAAGCAGAGACATACCAATTAGCCCCCTCCTTCCCGCATAGATTCAGGAATCGGCAAGAGACTCGCAGCCAGTCTCTGCGGGACCAGCTGCACTGCGGGGTAGCCACCAGCCCATTTGCACTGCAGGTAAGATCACTGTGGTCACACATAAATGTTTACAATCAACACACTGTTGATAGACAGGGTTTCATCCAATCCCTTTCCTCCCAATTAAAACGCCCATGTTAGGGCTGTTACATACAAATGAATGACAGGTTTGTTCACCTATTGACAGGTTTATTTAAATACCACCCCCAAAAAAGGGAGGGACAAGTTAATCAGTTCCCACTCCCCATTACACATTTCCCTCCGAATGGAGAGTATATAAGCCTCTAGTGTGCAAGCTGGCAGCGTTATCTGACGAAGGCGTGGAACGCCGAAACGCGTAATAACGCAGCCAGCACACGTTTTCCCTTGGGGGAGCATCCAGGGTCACTTTCCACCAGATCCTCTCAACTCCGATTGCCACGGCAGTTTGAGGTGCAACCCACAAGGAAGGATTTTAAGGATTTTACATGCTTGTATTCATCTTACATCTAGTAGGTGAATTTTTATTTTGCGCAATTGTTTTAATAAAGCGATGTTACACTAGGAGCGCTCCTCCTTCTCTATTTTTTTGTTTCTTAAACTCCAGGAGGGCTGCCTGCAGCTTGTGTGAGAGGCTGGCAGGAACAGGAGACACATTACAGGCAAGTAGCCTCTGTGTGATGTGGGACTGCAATACAGATACACTCTCTGCTCTATATCAGTCTCTCCACTCCTCACTTCCTCATTCACCCTTGTTTTCCCCCTTCCCCTAGTGCTGGCTGGATGTGTCCGTGCTGCCATTAATTGCCCCTTTGTGACAAAAAGTGTGTCTTCTGATATGAACATTAAATGTGGAGATATGTTTGCTTTCTATGCTGTGTTGTAAAGTTAAGTGCTTAAAGGCCCAGCACAACTGCAAGGGTTTGTTTGTCTATTCCTTGCTGAAGATACGATAGCAAAATACTTCAAGCGACTTTGAACACTATAGTCTTTAAATGCCAGCGTTCAAACATGACTAGAAGAAAACTATGGTGGTCTTCAGTATACAAAGTTTTTGTCTCGCACACACTAAAGGATTCCACTTAAGCAGGGATGCTCATCCGGATTCCGGATATCCTGGTAACCCTGGCACCCAATCACAGAAAGGAACACTGGCCAGCCCCCCTGTATAATAAAAATCTATTAACCCTTCGCACTCTTGCATGCAAATGTTCAAACAAATGCATTCACAGATTCACTCATCCAGGCACCACTGTTATCCCTACTGCTAAGTTAAAAGCCAGGGTCTTAGTTCACAGAAGAATGCATTGTTATGCTTAGTCACCTATACTGCGCAGAAGTACCCAGGTAAACATAGGTGTCCTAACTCTGGCCCTGTAACATGCATAGTGCAGACATGCAAACATTCATTGCATCAAACCTATCTAGGCATTAGGAGCAAAAATCTGCCACGTCCGGCATGCTCCTGGCACACGTTACAACTGCTGCTGATGCATTGCCCTGCTGCCTGTGCAACTCCCACTGCCAGGCCAGGGTGCCAAAGGCCAATGATACCACCTATATTCAACCCAAAACACAATTTCCGCATAATTTTTTGGAGGTGTCATGTCCCAGTTGTGCGGTTGGACTTTGGACACAATGGGTATCATTCATAAAGAGGCTGTCGGTAGTGCGGGAAACCACCGTTCTTCTCCGCAACCGGTACTTTAGACTTCTGGGTGGGCATTCATAAAGAAGTGTGTAGGTGCGGTGGCAGTGCAGAGATTCCCCGAACTAGGCTGGCGGTAGGCAGGCGGAGACACGGAAGCTGCCGAGTTGATACATTTCTCCGTGTTCCGCTCTGCTGCAGCTGCCTGGGAGCTCTGTGTGTCTCCATTCACTTGCATTGGTATCGCCACATCAGAGGGAGCGGGACTTTCCGACCTGACACCGCTGGCGGTATTCTTTGTGAATTAACATTTTGCTACATTTGTTCCGTTAATCACTGCACAAGGCGGTGATTTATCACTCTGCTCGGTATGTCTTTTTTTCATGCGGAAAGAGCCTTTATGAATGCTGACTTTGCCGAGTGGTCGGTAAAGTCAGCTGTTTTTAGCATTTCCGCATGCGGAAATGCTTTATGAATGATACCCAATGTGGGCTGCTTGACCGCTGTCTGGGACCTAGGCCTAATGTTAATTGACAGCCATTTTTTTTTGGGGGGGGGGGGCGGGATTTTAAGTCCCCACAACATCAATTAGTGTTCCCATATAAAAAATAATGATGCTACATGCCTCATATACCCTAAAAAACGTTTTTAAAGCAATTTAAAGGGCATTTCCGGTTTTTCTATCCGGATATCCGAATCCACCCAGATAGCCCGGATAATGCATTCGGATATCCCCATGAATGTGGATGTAATGGATAGCGGAGATACCGCCGCAACATCAAGCGGCATGGCGGCTATCTCCGCATCACAGCCAGCGGTTTCCGCCGCACAGTTACATGCTGGTGCTTTGCCTGGTCCTTCTATCGCTCATAGACTAAGGGCTACGCGCGCGCCGAGCGAAAGGACCTTTATGCATCTAGAAGGGGAGTGAGCTGATCACTCGGTCAACTGACTCCAGCTATGCTCTGGATTGGCTGAGTGACTGGGGCGGCGCTATAGAGCGTGTTTAGTATATATAGGACCTGGCTGTCACTTGTTCCGCGTCTGTTGTTGCATATACTATGTGTTAGCACTCAGCCCTAGTCAGATCCCAAAGTGTGCTAGAACCAGCTGGAGCTGGGGATCCACACTTAGCCAGATTCTGTTGATAGCTTAAAGTACTAATTGAATTGTATTATTTGTTATGACCTTCTGGTAGTTTGACTATTCTTCTGCTCTCTGATTCGGTACCTTTGCCTATCTGATTTAAGTTGCCGACTCTGCCTGAACTTCTACTTTGATTTAGCTTCCTGTCTCTGTACCGTATCTGTCCGTGTGTTGCCAAACCTGCTTGTCTGACTCTTCTGCCCTCACCAGGGAGTTTAGTCCTGGTGAGGGACTCTCAGTTTAGTTATTACCTGCTCCTCAGGTAGATAGCTGCAGTATAGTCTGAATCACCTGCTCCTCAGGTTGATAGCTGCAGTATAGTCTGAATCACCTGCTCCTCAGGTTGATAGCTGCAGTACAGTCTTAATCACCTGCTCCTCTGGTGACTAGCTAATGCAGCACTGTCGGGATTCCGTTCCCCTCAGGGAATCACCTGCTGCAGTACAGTCTGAATCACTCGCTCCTCGAGTGATCACTCTACATTGTCTCACTGTGCATCACCCGCTCCTCGGGTGAAACTATCACTATTGCTCTGTGTCTCCAGCCTGCTGGAGTACTGATTACTGTGTTCCTCAGAGATACCCCCCTCTACTAGCCCCTCTGGGATAGGGGGTATCTCCATTAAAAACTACTGTTGCACCAAAACACTATCTTACACCTGTGTGTCCTGTGTCTTGCTATACTTTGTATTATTGGTGATTCTGCAGATCACCACATAATCAGGTAAAACATCTGTATTATTGGTGATACTGCAGATCACCAATAATCAGAAAATCTGTTCTTGCTGACACCAATCGTTACAGTGGGTATCTGAAAGTTCGGATTAGGATATCCAATCCGGATCCAGATGTCTGGGTATCCGGATCTGGATCAATTCGGATTTTGAAAAGTGGTATCCGAGCACCTCTGCACTTAAGTTCATACAGGGAGTGCTGAAGATGAAAAAAGGGGATGACGCCCTTGTTGAACATATGCATGGCATGTGAAGAAGATAGCACATCTAAGAATTATCTTAATTGTTTTCTTACAAATAAGCCAACGTTTTGGAGTCATGCAGGGCCCCTTTATGAAGGCACATGTTGCTTTAGGCAATAAACTGTCTGTATTCAGCGTAAACAGGTTAAGTGGGGAATATCTGCTCCTCTTCGCACTCACAGATGTGATGTGCATCCAGCAGGCGGTTACAATAAAGATAGTTCTTGGATGTACTAGTTTCTTCAAATGCATATGTACAATGGTGGTACCAGTCTTCAACTGCATTCGGCCGCGGCTAATTCAAAATACGGATAGGTCGTGATTTTGACCCGCATTTAAAAAGGAACTTCCAGATTCGACTCGGATTTTAGTCGTGATTGCCTCCAAAATCCAAAATCATGGGCCGCTATCTGGATTTTCCTTTAACGTGCATAGCAAAGCCCCCATACATGCTACAATCGCCAAAACTGCATGGATTACAAATGAGATAAACAGAGGAACACCAAGAGCCCCAATAGTGTAGTATGTATTGACAAAGGGGATAATGACAAGGAGTAATAGTTGTTATACTCACAAACATGGGTCACCAATAGGCAACCACTGTAAAGGCCGGTGGGGAGATTATCCTGACCTCACTCAAGAATAAGAAGTCGCTCTCTGTAGATAGTAGAAAAAGGTCGCAACCCTCCACCCAGGGTGGATACAGTATTATATACTGTACAGAGGCTTGTTTTGCTAGATGCTGTAACTCCTTTTTCTATTGCCTGAGGAAGCGGGCGCTGACCCGTGAAACGCGTTGCTTTGTTTTATCTGGAGTTCGTTAATAAATAGACTGAATGTACAGTTGTGTTGTGTCTGCTTGGAGGAGGTAAGTCCACCACTGCCTCCTCTAATTACCAAATTTTTGGCTTTTAAGCTTCTTTAAAAACCCCTTTTATCCTTTTGGCGCCTCTGTTCTCTCCTATATAATGAATGGATTACAAAGTTGATAAGGGGCTACAACCAACTTAAAGCAAAAAAAAAAAAAAATTCAAAAAGAACTTTTAGTTTTTGAGAAAATCGAGAGGTTTTTGTAATTTTTTTTTTACTTGCAGCGATAGCAAATATGACATGGCAGCAGAGTTGTCTTTGGACCCTGGCGGTGGGAACACAGACTTTAGTAGTTAATAGAACATCAGGCGAAGCTGGAGGAGGACTAAGCAGGCAGCGTGGCAGCTCAAAAAGCTATGGAACCTCACTGGTGGTACCACAGCATGCTAATGTTGCACATAAATTATATGCATCCATGGACCCTGGTGGTGAAACTCAGCAAAAGCAGGAGGAGAACTAAGCATTTAGCGCAGCAGCCCAAAAAGCAATGGCACCTTACTGGCGGTACCACAGCATGATAATGCTGCCCAAAAATGATATGCATCCATAGACCCTGGTGGTGAAACTCAGCGAAAGCTGGAGGAGGACTAAGCAGTCAGAGCGGCAGCCCAAAAAGCCATGGCACCTCACTGGTGGTACCACAGCATGATAATGCTGCCCAAAAATAATATGCATCCATGGACTCTGGCAGTGAGAACACAGACTTTAGTAAGAATTTAGGGAAATGCCACAGCAGGAGGAGCAGCGTGGGTCAGCACAGCAACAGCAGCATATAATGCCATAGGACATGACAGGTATCACTACAGCAAAAAATGAAATAATCCAGGCCAATTACGAGTACCAGGTTCTAACTTGCTTCGGAAAGGCAGGCATTCTAAAAATTCCAGCAGCCACTTCATGTACCCCTGTGGCCGACAGCAGGGGCCAGGAACTCACCTTCAACCCAAGCCTGGTTAATTTTGAGGAAGGTGAGTTTGTCCACAGAGGCGTGGGACAGCCGAGAGCGCTTCTCTGTGACCAAGCCACCGGCCGCACCGAAGCATCTCTCTGAGAGGACACTGGAAGGGGGGCAGGACAGGACTTCCAGGGCGTACCAAGCAAGCTTCCTCCAGATGTCCAGTCTCTTGACCCAGTACTTCATGGGGTCCACAGGGCTGTTGGACTCTGTGTCAAGCCCACTGAATGTAGTCAGACACCATGTTGGTCAGTCCCTGCTGGTGCTGGTTGAAGGAGGATGCTGTGGCTGTCACCTCTGCTCTGGGCAGCTGCACTGCATACAGGCTCTTGGTTAGGCTCAGCAGGACTCCGGGGCGCCGGATACTGCTGGTGCTGCTGCTGGTGGCCGCAGGTACCTGTTGCTGGGGTGACAGAACAGCAACAGTGGGGGTGGAACGCTGGGGAAATGCTTCCTGCAGTCTACGCACAAGGGCCTCCTGCAACTCCCTTGTGCATTGCTTGGTGGTGGATGGCGACATGAATTCTCCCAGCTTTCCTTTCAGACGTGGGTCCAGAATCAAGGTGATCCGGACGTCCTCCCTTTCACGCATCTGCATCCCCTGGGGGTCCACTCCCTGCAAAGGCAATGAAACATGTGCACAGCCATGGGGAAGAGGCTGGCATTGGCAGCCACCTCTTCATCGTCCTTCAATAGGACATGCCTGTCCTCTTCCTGCGCCGTGTCCTCCTCCTTAACCTCCCTGGCGGTAAGCCCGAGCTGAGCTCGGGCTATGCCACCGGAAGGCACCGCTCAGGCCCCGCTGGGCCGATTTGCATAATTTTTTTTTTGCTGCACGCAGCTAGCACTTTGCTAGCTGCGTGCAGTGCCCGATCGCCGCCGCTACCTGCCGATCCGCCGCTATCCGTCACGCCGCAGCCGCCCCCCCCCCCCCCCCCAGACCCCGTGCGCTGCCTGGCCAATCAGTGCCAGGCAGCTCTATGGGGTGGATCGGAATCCCCTTTGACGTCACAACGTCGATGACGTCGGTGACGTCATCCCGCCCCATCGTCATGGCGACGGGGAAGCCCTCCAGGAGATCCCGTTCTGGCGGAGTCTCGCTACATGAAAAAAAAAATGTAAAAAAAAAGATTTGCTGCCCCCTGGCGGATTTTTAGCAAACCGCCAGGAGGGTTAAACCGCCACCCCCATACAACAGCAGCGACACTCTGCTGCTTTCCCTCAGCATTCAGGTTAGGGACTTCCAACTCCACCTTCTCCACTATCTGTAAGTCGTCGTCTTCCTCCTGTGAGGTGGATTGTGCTGCCTGCTCCTGATCCTGCTGGCTCAGGGCTGCCTCCCCCTTTTCCATCAGATCGCACATTGCCCTGTCCAGCAGGCAAACCAGGGGCACCCACTCACAAACTGATGCCCGCTCCCAGCTCACCATCTTGGTTCCCTGCAGGAAGGGAGTCAACACCAGGCACACTTGCTGCATCTGTGTCCACTGAGTGATGACTTGCAGGTTGTCTTGATCACAGATGTGCCTCCTAAGAGCTGTCCTGTGCTGCTCAGCCACTCCAACATCGTCAGAGTTGAGTTCCAGCGAGTTGGGACATCATTTATCAGGCGGTTTGATGGCAGGTCCTTGCTCTGCTGCAGGTGGGCCAGGGTTGCAGAGGCAGTGGTGGAGCGGCGGAAATGGCGCACCACCTTCCGGGCATCTTCCAGCAGGTTGTTCATCACTGGGTAGGTGCGCAGGAAGCACTACTCCACCAAATAAGAACATGGGCCAAGCAGGGGATGTGTTGGAGGTGTCCCTGCTGCAGTGCGGCCACCAGGTTAGCCCTATTATTTGGCGCAACGTAACCCACTTCCAGGGCTCTCGGGGTAAGCCACCTCTGCTCCTGCACCCTGAGGGCGGCCAGGATGTGAGCGGCTGTAAGCTTATCCTTCCCCAGGCTGACCAATTTCATCAGTGCTTGGCAGTGGCGAGGCTTTGCGCTGCTGCTGCTGAGGTGGGTTTACTTGCGGGTTGTGGAGGGAATTGGATCATAGGAGCCTGCTGCATCCCCCCTGATCCAGTGTGGTGGTACCACCAAGTTGCATGCTGCTTCTGCTGCATTCTTCTCATCCCCCCTTCCACCAAAGTCACCCAGTGCACTGTAAAGGACAGGTAGCGGCCTGTCCCAAATCGGCTGCTCCATGAGTCCATAGTGATGTGGACACGCTTGCCCACGGCATAGTTGAGCGAACGGGCCACGTTTTCCACCACAAACTCATGCAGTGCTGGGATAGCAGTTCTTGCAAAGTAGTGGTGGCTGGGGATTTGCCACTCTGGGATCCCAAACTGGAGCAGCGTGTGCATATCGCTCCCCTCCTGCACCAGAGAGTACAGAGGCAGCTGGGAACACATGGCCCGGGCCAGCAAGCCATTGTGCTTACGGATGCGCCTGTGACCAGGAGGCAGAGGCTTGGTCAAACCCTGAAAGATTTTGCTCAGTAGGGTCTACCGCCAATGCCCTGCAGGGGAATCAGAGGAGGCCAATGAGGACCAGTGGTGCTCATCCAGATTCCAGATATCCAGGTAACCCGCATATCCGAACTTTTTTCAAGTGAATGGGAACCGCATTTAAAAAAATGAGACAGATACTTACCCAAGGAGAGGTAAGGCTCTGGGTCCTATAGAGCCTTCCCGATCCTCTCCTGGTCCCCTCGTTCCAGTGCTGGCTCGCCTGGTAGCAGTATTTGACTAATTTAGTCAAATACTGCTTTACCCGGCCGAAGGAGGTTTCAGAAGTCTTCAGGGAGCCCGAGTGCTCCTGAAGAAGTGCGGCCCTACACTGCGCCTGCGCAAGCACGCTCTCTTGCACGCTCACGTGTGTGCAGTATGGAGCCATACGTCTTCGGGAGTACACGGCTCCCGAAGACTTCCAAATACCCTTTCGGTGGGGGATTGAAATGGGGGGGGAGCCAGCACAGGATAGAGGGCACCGAGAAAGGAGACGGAAGGCTCTATACGACCCAGAGCCTTCCCTCTCCTTAGGTAAGTATTTGCTTCATTTTAACAAAAATGCGGTTCCCATTCACTTTCAGCTATCCGACCGGATTCAGATTCCAGATATCTGGTCTGAAATCCGCATAGCACTATGCGGATATTTGGTCGCATACCCGGATATCTGCGGATATCTGGCGGATATCTGAATCTAAATACTGTAACAAAGGAGATGACATCATTGAGCCAATCAGAGGGCTCCCAGCAGAAGCCCTAGCAACCAATTACAGAGGGGAACTCTGGCCAGCCCCACCTGACCTCATTGAGCCAATCAGAGGGCTCCCAGCCTAAGCCCTAGCACCCAATCACAGAAAGAAACCCTGGCCAGGCCCCCCTGTATAATAAGGAGGGCTGCCATGATGATACATATTGTCCTTGCTTGTCACTGCTCACTGAGAGACATGCTCCAGTGCTGCTGGCCTAGCAAGTGCTGTATACAGTGATAAACCTAAAGCTGTTCAGTTATTAACCCCTTCACTATCACTACACTATTGTATTGTTAGGTAGCTATCTTGATTTCATTCAGTGACAGAGTGTGTGCTGCAGGGCTGCTGCAGGCAGCTGCTATGTGTCTGTGTGTGTGTGCTGTGCACAGACCAAGCCAGCTGCTGCCTGCGGGCCTGCTAGCCTTATCTACAGTGTAGGTTAGGTTAGGGAATAGGATTACTGTGTTATTGTGTAGTTAGTACTGTAGTACTGCAGTCAGTGCTAGTTACCTGTTAGTGTAGTAGTATTACTGTGTTAGCTTACTACAGAACTGCTGTGCTGCTGAGAAGTGCCAGTGTGACAGTTAGTGTGCATTATTGTCTTCTCCTCTGCTGTCTGACTGTCACTCAGCGCGTAGCAAATGGCACGTGGCACTTGGCACTTTGCATATGGCATTTTGCACTTTGCATTTGGCACTTTGCACTTGGCATTTGGCACTTTGCATTTGGCACTTTGCATTTTGCATTTGGCACTTGGCATTTGCCACTTGGCACTTGGAGCTTGGCACTTAGCACGTGCCAAGTGCCAAGTGCCAAGTGCAAAGTGCCAAATGCAAAGTGCCAAATGCAAAGTGCAAAATGCCAAGTGCAAAGTGCCAAATGCCAAGTGCAAAGTGCCAAGTGTCATGTGCCACTACCAAGTGCCACATCCGGCATGCTCCTGGCAGACGTTACACCTGCTGCTGCTGCATTGCCCTGCTCCTGCTGCCTTTGCTGCTCCCACCGCCAGGTTGCCACAGGCCACTGCTGCTGTGCTGATACCACCTATATTTAACCCAAAACACAATTGCTGCGTAATTTTTTGGAGGTGTCTGGGCTGAAAACTGCCATGTCCCAGTTGTGCGGTTGGACGTTGGACACAATGTGGGCTGCATGAGGAACCTAGTCCTAATGTTAATTGACAGCCAATTTTTTTTGGGGGGGGGGAGGGGGGATTTTAAGTCCCCACATCATCAATTAGTGTTTCCCTTTAAAAAAAAATGATGCTACATGCCTCATTTACCCTAAAAAAACGTTTAAATGCAATTTAAAGGCCACTTCCGGTTTTCTATACGGATATCAGAATCCGCCCGGATATCCCGGATAATGCGTTCGGATATCCGCATGTATGCGGATATCTGAACGTTCAGATTCGGATATACGATCCGGATCTGGATATCTGGGTATCCGGATCAATTCGGATTTTGAAAAGGGGTATCCGAGCATCCCTGATGAGGACTGCCTGACCTCACCAGGCTCAATGTCTGTGTCATGAGCTGCCGAGGGTGCACTTGAGGGAGAAGTGCATTTGCATGCTGCTGCTGCAGCGGCTTGGGGGAGGGATGATGCTGCTGCAATGGGTCTCCTGCTCTGACCACCCCCATCCTGGTCCTTCAGCCTATTGAACTCTGCATAAACAGTGATGGCTCTTCAGGTGGGCCTGGAGGGATGAGGTACCCATCTTGGACATTTTGCGCCCACGGCTCAAGGTTTTTTGCAGGAGTTACACACTGTGCAGGAGTTACACACTGCGTACCTTTTATCCTAGGTAGACACATGGAAAAAATTCCATTCTGGGGACGTAAACAACCCCCTAAGGCCCCTCTGGTTGGGGGTTGCGTGGTGTTGCTGGTGCTGATGGCGGTGCTAGCTGAAGCAGCAGCCTGTGATCCATGCCCACTGCTGGACCTGCCCCTGCCTGACATGTGGTGATACAATTGCCTATGCTCCTGAGGTGACTCATCCTCCTCCAAGCTGTCTCCTGGGACCTCAGGCACATAAGGACGGTCCTGATAATCATCATCCTCTTTGCCAGCAAACATCTCTTCTCCTGACCCCCCCCCCCCCCACACACACCACCACCACCTCTTCCACCCCAACATCCCCAGACACAGATCATACTCAAAATATGCTTGTGTTGCTGTCCTGAGCACAACCTCCTCCACATCAGGCCCCATCATCTCCTCAACGGCAGCCATCAAGACTCTCCCAGACGCCGGACTGAGGGACAGAACGCTCTCGTCCAGGAAGGACTGCTGACTACGGGTGCTGGGGTGGATGTCACAGCAAGCGTGGAGTGTTAGCTGATTCTGCTGCTGCTGGGAGTGCTGTTTACAGCAGAGGTCTGGGAACAAGTAATAATGGGCTCCGTCATCATGTCCAACACTACCTGTGAGTGACTCTCCTGAATGACCACACGGCGAGTCAAGTTGCTGAAAATGGGTGCCGCCGGCGTCAGCTGACTCGGTTGTGCTGCTGATGGACAGCTGTTTGCTGCATCCCCTATAGCTGAGCGCCCTCTCCCTGGCCATGGACCAGTTCCAGAAGTGGCGGAGTCAGTGGCACTACCTTTCTTGCCACGCACACAACCCCTGCCAGACATTTTGTATTCACAATATTTCAAGGTGGAGAAAGTGTGCTACTTTTTACTGTCAATACGTGTGTGGGCCTGGGGACAGACGGCATATAACCAGGGTCTTCCTTTGTTGATTTTTCAGGAAAAACAAAAACAAATATGTGCGGAACAGTGCAAATAATGCATACAGTAATAGAGCACGAAAATCAGTGGACAGTGGCCTGCCTGCACTACGCACAGCAAAGTAACTGACTGCACGGTGCACGCTAGCACATTACAATGTCACTGACCACACTGAGTGACTGACTAACTGAAGTTGAATGATCACTGGCTGGCTGGCTAGCTAAATACAAGTATCAAATACAGTAATAGAGCAGTAGAATCAGTGAACCTGCCTGGGAATGGGAGTGAGACGTCTTTCCATCATCAGGTGCCTGTAGGCAGGTGCCTACAGTGCCTTTTGGTAAATCCAGCTCTGGTGAAGAGGAACACAGACAGTGTTGCTGCTGCCCTGGAAGATCCATGGAAGTGAGGAATGAAAGCGTGCCCTGTGCATTTCAGTGGCTTCATTACCACCACATACATTTTGACTGGTTGACGCACTGCTGCAGGTGTAATTTTGTCTGTTTTATGTATAGCACCATTCACTGTAGTGAATAAGCTGTGAAAAGGGATATGGAACAATAGGTTCCCAGGATGGAGGATCTGAGATGGAGTGTGGGTCAGTTAGAGCATTAGCAGTGAGTGATCTCTGGCCAGCTCTTGCCTGTACGACCGCACAACTAGCTGACAGCACAATCTAAGTTAAGTGGATCAGCAATGCCATCCAGAAGTTTACCTATGGGTCGTGTCAATAAAGTACTGAAAGACAACAGCAGCAGGAAGTGGGCCAGAGTTAGAGTGTGGGTCAGTGAAAGCAGTAGCAGAGAATGGCCTCTGGCCAGCTTTTGGCAGGGAAGCACCTACAGCATGACCTGGGCTAAGTGTATCAAATATACTTTGAAGTATAAACACAGGTAGCATCAATGTAGTACTAAAATGGGGTAGGAGGAGGTGGGCCAAAGGCGGAGCATGCGTCAGCAAGAGCAGAAGCAGAATGAAGCCTCTGCTCCACTGGGAGACGGCACAGCTAGCTGGCAGTATGACCTGGGTGACGTGGATCAGCAATAATCAGAAGTGTTACTAAATGTAGCATTAATAGAGTACAGTACAGTACAGCATTAATACAGTAGTACTAAAAGGCATCAGCAGGAGGTGTGCCAGAGACATTCAATGGGTCAATGAGAGCAGTAGCAGAATGTAGCCTCTGGCCAGCTAACAAAAGGGAGACTGCATAGTGGCTGCTAGCGCTGCGTAATATGCTGGCGCTTTATAAATACGATAAATAATAATAATAATGACCTGGGTGGAATGGATCAGCAATGCCACCAGAAGTGTAAATACCAAAAATATTACACAAAAAGTAGGAGGGTCAGACCAAATTCATGTGTGACAGCACTGCTATTAAAGTCGGTGCTCAAGGAAGCGGTAGGAAGGTAGACTATGTTGCTAGTATAGCAATAATAGTATAATTGTGTCAAAAGGTCAAGTATAAAAGTACATACAAACACATTAAAACTAACAAATCTTACTTTAGTGCTGGCTCACTTAGAAGACATGGGTCCTGTGGCAGTATATGCACATAAATCATCACCTGGCTATGTAAAGGGTTTGGGGGAGAAATGACATGTTTCATGTACACCTACATCATGCTGTACTTTCCAGCCGGTGTTTGCTTGACTGTCCACTGGGTACTCCACTTTGTTCCCAGTCCCACTTTCCATAAATAGGTGTATTGAACCCTCTAAACCAGAAGCAAATTCTGTCAGCTTACTGCATTTAAAAACATGTTTCCTGTTGTCATTTTGACTGAGATGTTCTGGAAAAAAAACACACAGTCTTTTTTGCCATGTTCCCACTGTTCCCCTAACATATCGATCAAAGAGAAAGAGGGTTGCCGGCACTACAATATCTGTAACCGTCAGTGGTGCTCAGCAGAGCTCGAATATTCGAGTAGCTCGAATATTCGAGCTCTTTTTCAGCTATTCGAGCTCGGTATTCGAGCTCCGAATAGCTGGAGCTATTCGAATGGGCTATCCGAGTACACTCGAATAGCCCATTCACTATTCGAGCTATTCGAGCAACTCGGCGCTATTCGAGCTCGGTACCGAGCTCGAATAGCGTCATAGCCCAGATTGATGTCCTTAGAGCCAATCAGAGGGCTCCCAGGCCCTCTGACGGCAGCCAATCACAGAGGGGGACCCTGGCCAGCCCCTACCCTATAAATAGCGGCCGCCATGTTCCGTTTCTCCATGCTTGCCTGAGACTTGTACAGAGAGAGAGTTGCTCCTTTGTGCTTTGGCTTAGCAAGTGCTCTATTGTGATCATTTACCTAGCGTTTTTGCTCACCTACACCTGCCATATACACCTATATTGTTGTTAGTTAGATAGACATTGTATTTTAGTTAGTAGCTTGTGTGTTACATTAGAGACAGGCAGCTGCTGCAAGCTTACAGGTTTAGGCCTCAGGGGGGCCTTGCCTCTGTGGGCAGCTGTCCTCTGTTTATTTCTCTCATCTATACCAGTATTTCTGCTGTCCTTTACTAATAGTATTGTAGTTATACTGTACTAGGAGTAGGACACTCACTGACTGTCACTGTTTATAGGCTACTAGCTAGCTCCTGCGTGTGTGCACTCACTCACTGTCTGTGTGTACACACACTCTATTTCCTTCTGATTACTGATAGATTATTGTTAGTTAGTTGTACTTACTTACTACTTACTCTTACTGTACCCGTAGGGACACTCACTGTCACTGTTCATATAGGCTACTAGCTCCTGCGTGTGCGCACTGCACTCACTGTCTGAGTGTACACACACAACACACACTCTATTTCCTTCTGATCGCTGATTGATTATCGTAATTAGTTAGTTCTACTTACTGTTACTACTTACTCTTACTGTACTAGGAGTCTAGGACACTCAGTCACTGTCCATAGGCTACTAGCTCCTGCGTGCGTGCACTCACTGTCTGAGTGTACACACACAACACACACTCTATTTCCTTCTGATCGCTGATTGATTATCGTAATTAGTTAGTTCTACTTACTGTTACTACTTACTCTTACTGTACTAGGAGTCTAGGACACTCAGTCACTGTCCATAGGCTACTAGCTCCTGCGTGCGTGCACTCACTGTCTGAGTGTACACACACCCACACTCCATTTCCTTCTGATCGCTGATTGATTATTGTAATTAGTTAGTTCTACTTACTGTTACTACTTACTCTTACTGTACTAGGAGTCTAGGACACTCAGTCACTGTGTTCATAGGCTACTAGCTCCTGCGTGCGTGCACTCACTGTCTGAGTGTACACACACCCACACTCCATTTCCTTCTGATCGCTGATTGATTATTGTAATTAGTTAGTTCTACTTACTGTTACTACTTACTCTTACTGTACTAGGAGTCTAGGACACTCAGTCACTGTGTTCATAGGCTACTAGCTCCTGCGTGCGTGCACTCACTGTCTGAGTGTACACACACCCACACTCCATTTCCTTCTGATCGCTGATTGATTATTGTAATTAGTTAGTTCTACTTACTGTTACTACTTACTCTTACTGTACTAGGAGTCTAGGACACTCAGTCACTGTCCATAGGCTACTAGCTCCTGCGTGCGTGCACTCACTGTCTGAGTGTACACACACCCACACTCCATTTCCTTCTGATCGCTGATTGATTATCGTAATTAGTTAGTTGTACTTACTGTTACTACTTACTCTTACTGTACTAGGAGTCTAGGACACTCAGTCACTGTGTTCATAGGCTACTAGCTCCTGCGTGCGTGCACTCACTGTCTGAGTGTACACACACCCACACTCCATTTCCTTCTGATCGCTGATTGATTATTGTAATTAGTTAGTTCTACTTACTGTTACTACTTACTCTTACTGTACTAGGAGTCTAGGACACTCAGTCACTGTGTTCATAGGCTACTAGCTCCTGCGTGCGTGCACTCACTGTCTGAGTGTACACACACCCACACTCCATTTCCTTCTGATCGCTGATTGATTATTGTAATTAGTTAGTTCTACTTACTGTTACTACTTACTCTTACTGTACTAGGAGTCTAGGACACTCAGTCACTGTGTTCATAGGCTACTAGCTCCTGCGTGCGTGCACTCACTGTCTGAGTGTACACACACCCACACTCCATTTCCTTCTGATCGCTGATTGATTATTGTAATTAGTTAGTTCTACTTACTGTTACTACTTACTCTTACTGTACTAGAAGTCTAGGACACTCAGTCACTGTGTTCATAGGCTACTAGCTCCTGCGTGCGTGCACTCACTGTCTGAGTGTACACACACCCACACTCCATTTCCTTCTGATCGCTGATTGATTATTGTAATTAGTTAGTTCTACTTACTGTTACTACTTACTCTTACTGTACTAGGAGTCTAGGACACTCAGTCACTGTGTTCATAGGCTACTAGCTCCTGCGTGCGTGCACTCACTGTCTGAGTGTACACACACCCACACTCCATTTCCTTCTGATCGCTGATTGATTAGTGTAATTAGTTAGTTCTACTTACTGTTACTACTTACTCTTACTGTACTAGGAGTCTAGGACACTCAGTCACTGTGTTCATAGGCTACTAGCTCCTGCGTGCGTGCACTCACTGTCTGAGTGTACACACACTAAATTTACTTGTGATTACTACTGATTATTGTAACTGCTAGTTGTACTTCCTGACTGTTACTACTTACTTACTGTACTAGGGGACACTCACTCAGTCACCTCACCAACCAACCCACTCCATTAAAGTACCCCACTTTTCACCCGCCCTTTTACAAAACTTTTGTCTATACGCCCAAAACATTTAAGATGTCTGGAAGTGGCAGCCAGCGCGGTTTGGGCAAGGGGAAGGGCAGCAAGGGAATCAGGAGGAGAGGGAGCAGCATTGTGGCAAGCCGCGGCCGCGGGCGCGCCACCATGCACAGTTCCGCAGCAGCAGCAGCAGCGTCAGTGGCTAACATTCCTCCCATAGCCACTGGCCGTGGACGCCTTGGGCGCTGCCCAGCAGGAGCATCTGCAACTCACGCTGCAGAGACACAGCAGCAGCAGCGTGTAGCACCTGCTCCCATTTTCCTCCAGCCGGGTCGGAAACGTCCCATTGAGGAAAAGGATGCAGACACTGTGGTGCAACTCATGACGGAGGATGAGCAGCCCGCCATCAGCTCTGCATCCGAGGCCTCCACCCTCACCACCACCACCACCCCTGTTCGCAGCAGCCGCCCAGCAGGGTCTGGGGAGGAGGCCAGTTCACCGTCACTCGCCGACCTGTCATTCAGCAGTCTTTTGACCCCAGGCATCATGAGTAAATTGTCTGCTGTTGTTGGCGATCTTGAGGAGGAGATGCTGATGGGCACTTTGGGGGATGAGGGATTGGACAGCAAGACTGTGGCGACAGTCAAGCAGCCCATCCATGCATCAGGAGAGGAGTTTGGGGGGTCCTCATCCCAGCAGGACATGTTTCAGGAGGGGGAGGATGATGATGACCCGGTGACAGACAGAGACTGGGTGCCACCACCTCCAGGGGATGTCGTCCTCAGCAGCTCTGAGGAGGAGGAGGAGGATGCGCTTGTGGGCCTTGCAAGGAGGCGCATCATTGCAAGCATTGGCAGCGTCCCACAGCCTGCTGGTGTCTCAGGCTCAGCAGCAGCAGCAGCAGTATCAGCCAGTACCACCCCCAGCCGCACCCAAGCCCCCCCCCCCAACCACCACAGGGAGACAGGCAGCAGCGCTTCCATGCCGTAGGGGGAAGTTTCTGTCACCAATCTGGCGGTTTTTCACCATGCCCACTGTGTACAGCAAGTACGCCACTTGCAACCACTGTCAGCGGAAGTTGAGCAGAGGTGCAGACCCCTTAAAGTTCAGCACCAGCTCGCTCATCAACCACCTTGCGGCTAAACATTTCCACCAGCATGAGGAGTTCCAGAGGCTGAAGGCATCTGCTGCTGGCAGTGGCACCACATCCATCACTGCACAGCCTTCAGCAGCAGCAGCAGCAGCAACAGCAGCCACCCGCCCTCCTGCTCCTCCAGCAGCACCAGCAGGAGTGCGGAAACGCACTGCTCCTCCCCCCTCTGCAACTCCTGCCGCCGACACTGAGGCCTGTTCTGGCAGCCAGTCCTCAGTGGCCTCCTCTGCTGTGTCTGCTGATTCCCGTGTCAGCAAAAGGCCACGCCAGAGCCTTTTGAGCGAGTCCTTCCAGGGGGTGGTTAGGGCTCTGCCTCCCAGCAGCCGTCGCGTGCGGCAGCTGAACGGCTTGCTGGCACGGGCCATGTGCTCCCAACTCCTGCCGTACACGCTCGTGCAGGAGGGGAGCGACATTCGTGCGCTGCTTGCTTGCGCAGCCCCAGACTGGCAGCTCCCCAGCAGACACTTCTTTGCCCGCAAGGCCATTCCTGCACTGCACCGCTTTGTGATGGCCAATGTGGAGCGAGGGCTGGAGCACGCGGTTGGTGAAAGGGTCCACGTCACCATGGACTCCTGGAGCAGCCGCTTCGGGACAGGCCGCTACCTGTCCTTCACTGTCCACTGGGTCAGCTTGGTGGAAGGGGGTGAGGATGGGAGAGCAGCAGCGGGCACAGCAGCAGCAGCAACACAGTGGGTGGTGCCACCCCGCAGGCTCAGGGAAACTGCAGCAGGTTCCTCCGATCCTCTGCCATCCTCCGGCACACCTGGCCAAACCCCCCGCCTCAGCAGCAGCGTGAAGGCCCGCCACTGCCAAGCGCTGCTGCACTTGGTCAGCCTTGGGAAGACCAAGCTGACGGCAACCCATGTGTTGGCCAAACTCCAGGAGCAGGAGAGGATTTGGCTGACCCCCAGAGGCCTCAGAGTCGGAGAGGTGGTGGCCGACAATGGGGCCAATCTGGTTGCCGCAATAGACAGGGGAAACCTGACCCACATCCCCTGTCTTGCCCACGTGCTGAACCTGGTGGTGCAGAAGTTCCTGCGCACCTACCAGGGGATGGGCGAACTGCTGGAAACGGCAAGGAATGTTGTGCGTCACTTCCGGCGCTCGGCTGCAGCCTGTGCGAGCCTGGAAGACGTGCAAAAGGAGCTGGATCTGCCACGCCATCGGCTGATCCTTGACGTTCCGACTCGCTGGAACTCCACCCTGGCGATGTTGGAGCGTCTGGTTGAACAGAGGCGCGCTGTCAAACAGTACCTTGCCCTGGCCACTGTTTCCGCAGCTCAGAGAAGGGACAAGACCAGCAACTTCCCGTCCATCGTCCCCGATGATGACTGGAGGCACATGCAGCAGGTGTGCTTAGTGCTGGCTCCCTTCCTGCAGGCCACAAACATGGTGAGCAGGGACCATGCTATGGTCTGCGAGTGGGTGCCCCTGGTTTCTCTGCTGAACAGGGCCCTCGATGCTTTGCTGGAACAGGGAGCGGCAGCCTTGGACCAGCAGGAGCGGCAACCAGCTGCGCAGTCCACCTCTGAGGGGGAGGAGGAGGAGGACTTGGTGGAGGTCCCTGACCTGGCTGCTGATGAGGGGGATCAGCACAGCGCAGCTGAGTTGGTGCGGGGGTGGAGAGAGGATGAGGCGGCAGAGGAGGAGGATGAGGACAGCACTGACGTCGATGTGCCAGCAGACGTGGCCCGCCTCTTCCCAATGGCAGCGCACATGCTGACGTGCCTGCGCAGGGACCCCAGGGTGATCCAGATGAAGCAGAGGGAGGACATCTGGATCAGCATGATGTTGGACCCACGCCTCAAGGGGAAGTTGAGCCAGTTCCTGCCGCCTGCAGGAGGAGACCCAGCGCAACAAATAAGGAGCTTGCAGCAGGCCCTTGTTGAGCGCTTGGAGGAAGCCTTCCCCCAGCCTTCCACCCCCACTGTCCAGCAGCCAGCACAGAGGCAGCAGCAGGTGCCTGCATCCAGCAGCAGCAAGCACCCCACAGACCTGCTGTCTCTCAGCCACGAGCTCTACAGGACTGTAGAGGCTCCGGCAGCAGTGACTAGAGAGGAGATGCATGCAGCAGCATCCTCCTCCGGTCACAGCCAGCGCCTGACCCGCATGGTGGCTGACTACATGGGGTCGTACAGCGGGCTTGACAGCGATGCCCCTGTTGATCCCATGGAGTATTGGGTCAAGCGCATGGAGATCTGGAGCGAGCTGGCGCAGTACGCCCTGGAAGTGCTGTCCTGCCCCCCTTCCAGCGTGCTGTCCGAGCGCTGCTTCAGTGCAGCTGGTGGCGTGGTCACCGAGAAACGCTCACGTCTGTCTCACAAGTCTGTGGACAGACTGACGTTTCTCAAGATGAACCAGGCGTGGGTGGAAGGCGAGTTCCTGGCCCCTGTTGTCGGCGAGAGGAGGACATGAACTGGCTGCCGGAACCATCGTTAATGTGCCTTACCACCCTTTACCACCTCCTGGCTCCTGCTCACTAAGCCAGCCTGGTTCACTTTGACTATTACGTCGCCTGCAGCCACACATTTTACACCTACAGTGGGCTGCTGTGTACTGCCCTTCTGCTGTCTGTCTGTGTTTCCCACTGCCAGGGTACACAGAATTACCTTCTTCTGCTGCCACTCTGCCACCAGCTATTACGTCAAACAATAGCTATATTGGTTGCAAAACCAAAAACCAAAAAACCATAAAAAAAAAAAAAGGTTTAATTTTTCTGAGGTGCCCGGGTTGAAAACTGCGTTGTCCCAGTTGTGTATTGGACACAATGTGGGCTGCACGACCGCTGTCTGGGACCTCCTGTTGTGTTTATTTACAGCCCTGGTATCACCGCTAGGTACCAGGGCTATTATGTCACGCTGCCTACCTGCTGCCACACTCACACTGCTCCTCCATACCTCCTCCTGCTGCTGCTGCTGCTGTCTGTCTGTGTTTCCCACTGCCAGGGTACACAGATGATTTACCTTCTGCTGCCACTCTGCCACCAGCTATTACGTCAAACAATAGCTGCTCGCCTACTCCTCCATTCCTCCTCCTGCTGCTGCTGTCTGTCTGTGTTTCCCACTGCCAGGGTACACAGAATTACCTTCTTCTGCTGCCACTCTGCCACCAGCTATTACGTCAAACAATAGCTATATTGGTTGCAAAACCAAAAACCAAAAAACCATAAAAAAAAAAAAAAGGTTTAATTTTTCTGAGGTGCCCGGGTTGAAAACTGCGTTGTCCCAGTTGTGTATTGGACACAATGTGGGCTGCACGACCGCTGTCTGGGACCTCCTGTTGTGTTTATTTACAGCCCTGGTATCACCGCTAGGTACCAGGGCTATTATGTCACGCTGCCTACCTGCTGCCACACTCACACTGCTCCTCCATACCTCCTCCTGCTGCTGCTGCTGCTGTCTGTCTGTGTTTCCCACTGCCAGGGTACACAGATGATTTACCTTCTGCTGCCACTCTGCCACCAGCTATTACGTCAAACAATAGCTGCTCGCCTACTCCTCCATTCCTCCTCCTGCTGCTGCTGTCTGTCTGTGTTTCCCACTGCCAGGGTACACAGAATTACCTTCTTCTGCTGCCACTCTGCCACCAGCTATTACGTCAAACAATAGCTATATTGGTTGCAAAACCAAAAACCAAAAAACCATAAAAAAAAAAAAAGGTTTAATTTTTCTGAGGTGCCCGGGTTGAAAACTGTGTTGTCCCAGTTGTGTATTGGACACAATGTGGGCTGCACGACCGCTGTCTGGGACCTCCTGTTGTGTTTATTTACAGCCCTGGTATCACCGCTAGGTACCAGGGCTATTATGTCACGCTGCCTACCTGCTGCCACACTCACACTGCTCCTCCATACCTCCTCCTGCTGCTGCTGCTGCTGTCTGTCTGTGTTTCCCACTGCCAGGGTACACAGATGATTTACCTTCTGCTGCCACTCTGCCACCAGCTATTACGTCAAACAATAGCTGCTCGCCTACTCCTCCATTCCTCCTCCTGCTGCTGCTGTCTGTCTGTGTTTCCCACTGCCAGGGTACACAGAATTACCTTCTTCTGCTGCCACTCTGCCACCAGCTATTACGTCAAACAATAGCTATATTGGTTGCAAAACCAAAAACCAAAAAACCATAAAAAAAAAAAAAAGGTTTAATTTTTCTGAGGTGCCCGGGTTGAAAACTGTGTTGTCCCAGTTGTGTATTGGACACAATGTGGGCTGCACGACCGCTGTCTGGGACCTCCTGTTGTGTTTATTTACAGCCCTGGTATCACCGCTAGGTACCAGGGCTATTATGTCACGCTGCCTACCTGCTGCCACACTCACACTGCTCCTCCATACCTCCTCCTGCTGCTGCTGCTGCTGTCTGTCTGTGTTTCCCACTGCCAGGGTACACAGATGATTTACCTTCTGCTGCCACTCTGCCACCAGCTATTACGTCAAACAATAGCTGCTCGCCTACTCCTCCATTCCTCCTCCTGCTGCTGCTGTCTGTCTGTGTTTCCCACTGCCAGGGTACACAGAATTACCTTCTTCTGCTGCCACTCTGCCACCAGCTATTACGTCAAACAATAGCTATATTGGTTGCAAAACCAAAAACCAAAAAACCATAAAAAAAAAAAAAGGTTTAATTTTTCTGAGGTGCCCGGGTTGAAAACTGTGTTGTCCCAGTTGTGTATTGGACACAATGTGGGCTGCACGACCGCTGTCTGGGACCTCCTGTTGTGTTTATTTACAGCCCTGGTATCACCGCTAGGTACCAGGGCTATTATGTCACGCTGCCTACCTGCTGCCACACTCACACTGCTCCTCCATACCTCCTCCTGCTGCTGCTGCTGCTGTCTGTCTGTGTTTCCCACTGCCAGGGTACACAGATGATTTACCTTCTGCTGCCACTCTGCCACCAGCTATTACGTCAAACAATAGCTGCTCGCCTACTCCTCCATTCCTCCTCCTGCTGCTGCTGTCTGTCTGTGTTTCCCACTGCCAGGGTACACAGAATTACCTTCTGCTGCCACTCTGCCACCAGCTATTACGTCAAACAATAGCTATATTGGTTGCAAAACCAAAAACCAAAAAACCATAAAAAAAAAAAAAAGGTTTAATTTTTCTGAGGTGCCCGGGTTGAAAACTGTGTTGTCCCAGTTGTGTATTGGACACAATGTGGGCTGCACGACCGCTGTCTGGGACCTCCTGTTGTGTTTATTTACAGCCCTGGTATCACCGCTAGGTACCAGGGCTATTATGTCACGCTGCCTACCTGCTGCCACACTCACACTGCTCCTCCATACCTCCTCCTGCTGCTGCTGCTGCTGTCTGTCTGTGTTTCCCACTGCCAGGGTACACAGATGATTTACCTTCTGCTGCCACTCTGCCACCAGCTATTACGTCAAACAATAGCTGCTCGCCTACTCCTCCATTCCTCCTCCTGCTGCTGCTGTCTGTCTGTGTTTCCCACTGCCAGGGTACACAGATGATTTACCTTCTGCTGCCACTCTGCCACCAGCTATTACGTCAAACAATAGCTGCTCGCCTACTCCTCCATTCCTCCTCCTGCTGCTGCTGTCTGTCTGTGTTTCCCACTGCCAGGGTACACAGAATTAACTTCTGCTGCCACTCTGCCACCAGCTATTACGTCAAACAATAGCTATATTGGTTGCAAAACCAAAACCAAACAAACCATTAAAAAAAAAAAAAAAAAGGTTTAATTTTTCTGAGGTGCCCGGGTTGAAAACTGTGTTGTCCCAGTTGTGTATTGGACACAATGTGGGCTGCACGACCGCTGTCTGGGACCTCCTGTTGTGTTTATTTACAGCCCTGGTATGAAGAAGAAGAAGAAGAAGAAGAAGAAGAAGAAGAAGAAGAAGAAGAAGAAGAAGAAGAAGAAGAAGAAGAAGAAGGGAAGAAGAAGAAGAAGAAGAAGAAGAAGAAGAAGAAGAAGAAGAAGAAGAAAAAGAAGAAGAAGAAGAAGAAGAAGAAGAAGAAGTATATACAGTAACACTACTGAACAAAATTAAGGACACAACTTCTCTTTCCACATTTTTTTTTAAAGGAACATCCCCACATAATCACTTGCTGTTGTTACTTGGAAAAAAAGAGGTTTCTTGCATCATTCACCCTCAAAACAAGTGTTGGAAGCTATTTAAGGCCAATTCGAATAGTCAGCTCGAATAGTTAGCTCGAATACCGACTCGAATAGTGAGCTCGAAGTCCGAGGTCGAATCGAATAGTAAAAATTATTCGACTCGAATATTCGACTGACCTCGAATAATTTACTATTCGAATTCGACCAAACTCGAATTTTAAAAAGGGGTATTTGAGCATCACTAGTAACCGTATCACTGGGATTGAGGAAGGAGAGATTCTCTAAAGGCCACCTTGTTATTGTGATACGGCTCCTTCATTTTCTAGCGACTAACCTTGCAATTTGGAGAAATTTGCTCCCTCAAGATGGTGAATACGCCTCTTTTTTAGATTGCATGCGTACGGAATTACGCGTCCGCATGCGTTCCATGCTGTTTTGCATGGTCCGCATTTGACGCGCGTTTTTTACGCGTATGGTAACGCGTTTTTCTTCGTACGCATGAACGCCTGGTTAACGCGAACGTTTTTACGCATGCGGCCGGAAATGCGTACGTCATAGCGTACCCGCCCCAGTTCATGACACAGGAAATAAAAAGCCTGTGTATTCATGTGTACAAACGTGGATCAGCCTCGGAAGAAGCACCACCGTGCGAAACGGCTGTTAGGCTACCGTTTTTGCCCTGCACCCACCACCGCCACCTTTTGACATGGTAGGACATCCTCCTCTTGCAACTGTTTGAATGCATAAGATTTTTATACTTGATGAAATTTCCAATGATGATGATGTTTTGCACCTACCTTTTAAATGTCACAATTTTTGATACAACTATGGTGATTTACTTCAATCTGAAACACCATTAAAACAGCAATCACTGCAGTGCCTGACTCAACCGTTTTTTCTATTGATGTTGATCCAATGTATGTATTTGATTCATCTGTCATGAGCACGCAGTATTCATCACAATAACAAGGTGGCCTTTAGAGCATCTATCCTTCCTCAATCCCAGTGATACGGTTACAGATATTGTAGTGCCGGCAACCCTCTTTCTCTTTGATCGATCTATTTGTACTGACTGCCAGAGCACACAAGTATGTCCAGCCGAGGGGATCCCATCGACACAGATGAGGAAGTAGAAATCCAGGAGGATATCACTGAGGAAGACGACAACACAGTCGCTTCAGGAAGGACAGACCTGACAAACTTTTTCAAGAATCTGTCAGTAGCATCTAAAACTAACAAAGCGGTGGGTGCACGGGTATTGGAAACCAGACTAGACCGACTATGCGAGAGGGAGGTCAAGTTATTCTGGACAGTGGAGACCTTAAAGCAATATAAACACGATCAAATCTCTGCAAGAGGTTTCCGCAAATATGAGGAACCATCTGAGTATCAAGACGAACCCGCCTTTGTGGAAAAATGGCGGAAAGCATATTTAACTCATGCTGCAGTACTTCAAGGAATTGTTCTAGAAAGAACGCAACAGGAACATGCCCATGTTACTAAACAAATTGACATGATCAAACAGCAATATAGAACATTGGTGAATCCTGACAAGTTTTCCGGAACCATTGGGAAAATAGATAAAAAATTAACTTCCTTGCAAAATAACATCAAAGAAAGAAAATTACGAAAATTTCTCAGGGACAAGGAGGACTTTGCTCTGGGTAAATATTTCGCCTGGCAAGCTACTTTTCGAAGGAAACCGTTTCCTAGAGGGCAAACTCCACCCCGCAAACCACCAACTGGGTACTGGACTACCGACTCAGATTCGAGTGGCGAGGAAGTACCAGTCCAGAAAGTTCCCACCACCCCTAAGGGACCACCAAAAGATACACCGGGGGCCCCTTTAGAAGGCGCATCACGAGGGGAAGAGGTAAAAAGAAAGCCAAAAAGGAAAAGAGTAACATGGAGAGATCAAAACAGGCGCCGTCACCCGAGACGGTAACTGCAGAAACCCCATCTAACTTGGAAGTTATTAACCTCTCAGATGTGGAACTGGAAGACGGATGTATACCCTTACTTCAGAGGGGACTTAATTTCTCACTCGTTCAAGGATTTGATTTTGCGCAATTCAAAGTGGATCTATATAAAAACATACGACAAGTGAATATCAAACAAATTTTTCAGAAGCAGGGGACTCAGGCGCCATACAGCAAGAAAACCCAGAGCCAAGCTGTTGACATCAGCCCTTTGGGGTTCAGTACCCAGTTTACATGGTCAAAAGAAGATCAAGACATTCTTACAATTCTACAAGAGATGGAACTTGACACAAGAATAGAGGAGGAACTTAATAACTTGATGTCTGATTGCCCTCCCACCGATCCCACCCCCCCCCCCCCCTTTCCTTTTCTTCCCTCCCCACCATCCCACCCACCCTCCCCCCCTCCCCCTTCCCCGCCCATCCAATGTTCCTTTACCTATGTTCCCTCATCCATTCCCCCCCCCCAATCAGCTCAGCCTCCTACCTAAATTGAAACAACCGTATAGGGCTTGTAAATCTACCAAGCCCTTTACGGTACAAACTGGATCAAGCCTAGATCACTTTCAGACCATAGTAGAGAATGAAATGCAAGCACTTTGCTATCCTAAATTGCCCCCAAACATTACTGAGCCCGAAATTAGAGCCCTAAAATGGCTAAAAAGCCGTTCCGATCTGGTGATAAAAAAGTCGGACAAAGGTGGTTCCGTAGTTGTCATGTCGGCCACCCAATATAGGGAGGAGGCGATGCGGCAACTGCGGGACCCCCGAGTCTACACATCAATCAGTTTTGACCCCACCTTCAAATATCAAGGGGCATTAAGGTCACTTTTGAGGCAAGGAGTTGAAGGGGGCTTTTTGACCCCAAGTTTAGCAACTAATTTGCTTCCTGAATTTTCACGAAAACCAGTATGGTATTGTCTCCCCAAAATCCACAAATCACGGACCAGACCACCGGGACGCCCGATCGTCTCAGGTATCGGTTCTGTCACCGAGAGACTTTCTCGCTACCTGGACCATCTCCTGAGACCTCTTTTACAGTTAGTGCCTTCACATATGTCAGACACTTTAGAGGTCCTTCAGGGGATCGAAAATTATGAATGGTCACCAGGTGACTCATTGATGTCTATCGACGTTGAAAGCCTCTATAGCCGCATACCCCACAACGCCGGCATAGAGGCAGTCGAATGGTTTCTAAACCGGGTTTGGTCCGATCATGATCATGTCATTTTTGTATGCGACTGTTTGCGCTTTGTTCTCACTCATAATGCGTTTAAATTTGACGGCGTGTGGTACACGCAAGTGTCAGGCACCGCAATGGGAACGCCGGTCGCATGCGCATACACGAATATATTTCTAGCGGCCTGGGAGGAGGATTACGTCTACAGTAAACGTAATCCTTATAGAGGCTGTATCAGGAGATGGTCCAGGTACGTGGACGACGTCCTGGTGTTCTGGTCTGGGTCCCCCTCGGAGTTCACTCAATTTGTAGATTATCTCAATCTGAACGAGGTCAATATGGCCTTTACGTTTGAAATAGGTCCCGACAAAATCGCCTTCCTTGATTTGGAGCTGTGGGTTTGCAGTTCTCGCCTAAAGGCGAGAGGTCACCGCAAGCCCACGGCAACTAATTCACTCCTGCGAAGGGATAGTTTTCACCCTGACCATGTCACTAAATCATTGCCTTACGGCCAATTCCTCCGTCTGAGGAGAAACAATTCAGAACTGGAGGATTTTATGGCCCAGGGAAATGCTCTGAAGAACCGACTTTGCAGTAGAGGGTATTCCGAGAGGGATCTAGATATTGCCTTCTGTGAAGCCTTACACAAAAATCGAGATGACCTCCTGTTCAAGGATCGAAGCCCCAAATGCGATGATAAAATCGCCTTTACGTTTAATTATACACAGATGGCCAGTACAGTTAGAAATGTTATCAAAAAGAATTGGTCCATCCTAGTTAAAGATCCCATTCTCAAATCTTTGCTACCTCCATCCCCCTTAGTAGCGTTCAGGCGTGCGCCCACAATTGGGGATCATGTCACCAAAAGTGAATGTACGCCTAATTCCCTTGAGAACTGGTTACAAAGGTGTCGGCCCAAGGGCAACCACAGATGCCAATTCTGCTCCCACTGCCAATTTATGTGCACCGGCACGTCCTATCGTGTAGGTGCCTTGCAGTGGACAGTGCGTGACTTAATCACTTGTAATACTAAATTTGTAGTCTATGCTCTGTGGTGCCCTTGTGGCCGATTTTATATTGGTAAGACCACTCGCCCCCTAAAAGAGAGAATACAAGAACATTGGCGTTCCGTTGATAACGGAAAAGGCGGCACGAGAATGATAGAACATGTCAGAGAATTACATGAAAGCAACCCAAATGTACTAAAATTTTGTGGTTTGGCACAAGTTATGATTCCCAAACGGGGAGGAGATCGTTCTCGACTCCTACTAAGAAAAGAATCGTTATTGATTATCAAAAGTGAAGCCCTAGGTCCATTGGGTTTCAATGCTCATAATGACTTGGCATGTTTTTTAGACCCATAGTTGCAGCTATCTATGTATTGAGTTTATTATTTGAACAAATATGTAATTTTTGATATATGACTTTTTATGTTGCTACTTTCCACAAACAGGTCTTGCAACAAGGATGGATGATCCTTGCATTAATTGCTTCCGCTGACCAGTAATCTTTTTCTCCCCTTTCCCTCCCCTCTCGCATTTTCGGTGTTTTTATGCAATCTCACGTTCCACATGCACGTTTGAGTCACTACACTACACAGTTAGCCTCAAATGGCTCCTTCATTTTCTAGCGACTAACCTTGCAATTTGGAGAAATTTGCTCCCTCAAGATGGTGAATACGCCTCTTTTTTAGATTGCATGCGTACGGAATTACGCGTCCGCATGCGTTCCATGCTGTTTTGCATGGTCCGCATTTGACGCGCGTTTTTTACGCGTATGGTAACGCGTTTTTCTTCGTACGCATGAACGCCTGGTTAACGCGAACGTTTTTACGCATGCGGCCGGAAATGCGTACGTCATAGCGTACCCGCCCCCAGTTCATGACACAGGAAATAAAAAGCCTGTGTATTCATGTGTACAAACGTGGATCAGCCTCGGAAGAAGCACCGCCGTGCGAAACGGCTGTTAGGCTACCGTTTTTGCCCTGCACCCACCACCGCCACCTTTTGACATGGTAGGACATCCTCCTCTTGCAACTGTTTGAATGCACAAGATTTTTATACTTGATGAAATTTCCAATGATGATGATGTTTTGCACCTACCTTTTAAATGTCACAATTTTTGATACAACTATGGTGATTTACTTCAATCTGAAACACCATTAAAACAGCAATCACTGCAGTGCCTGACTCAACCGTTTTTTCTATTGATGTTGTTCCCCTAACATATCTAGCAAACATGGTGATTGTAGCATGTATTGGTGTAATTGCCTTCTTAAAACAGAAGGAAATTTGCAATAATTTAGTTATAAGTGAACATCTGTGGTTTCCCACAATGCACTACCACTAAATATGCAAATTATCCTTTTTCACCCTTGTTAAGCCAAGCAAGCATCCAGAACCGCTGGTGTATAGCAAGCTTATAGCTTTAAGTTTTACACAGCCATATCAAACCCACATGTAGACAGCCTGTGTCGGACTTTTGGTCCTCATCAGTGCATGGCAGGGATTGACAAGGCTGTATGAAATAGGGCTTGGACGAGTACAACAGAGTAACCAAGCAGCTCAGGGTGACCCAAACTACTAGGAATGTATAGGGGGATAAAAGGAACCAAAAAGCCCTCCTATTAAAAAAGCAAAGCTTGGTGTAATTGCCTTCTTAAAACAGAAGGAAATTTGCAATAATTTAGTTATAAGTGAACAGTTGTGGTTTCCCACAATGCACTACCACTAAATATGCAAATTATCCCTTTTCGCCCTTGTTAAGCCAAGCAAGCATCCAGAACCGCTGGTGTATAGCAAGGTTATAGCTTTAAGTTTTACACAGCCATATCAAACCCACATGTAGACAGCCTGTTTGTCCGAAACTACTGGAGCTTTGCTGTTAGCCTCTAAATTTGGCCCATTCAGTTTATTGCATTTTTGCAAAATACAGGAAAATTAATACTTATCTATCGGAAATTTTCCTTTCCTGGTGCATTACCATGGCAGCATACTATGGGTTGTGGCCCCGCCCCTGAACCCTATTGGACACCATAAGTATAAATGTGTTGAGAGTTTCACCCACCAGTATTCTAGTAACTATAGTCCTCCCCGTTTTGAGGGTGGGTTCGTATGCTGCCATGGAAATGCACCAGGAAAGGAAAATTTCCGATAGGTAAGTATTAATTTTCCTGTTTCCCTGGTGATTCCATGGCAGCATACTATCGGATTTAACTAGCAAGAACAAACAGGGAGGGTAAAGTAACACTATTTTTTAACATTAGTAGGATCAGAAATGAATTGATTTTCCCACATTTGAAGAGCTAAGGACTGAAGGGTCAACTCTAATATTCAACAAAAGTATATGTCGAGGACCATGCAGCTTTAAAGTGAATGTTTACCGGTTAAAAAAAGAAAAAGTCTGATACTCACCTAAGGAGAGGGAAGGCTCGGTCCTAATGAGCCTTCCCTCTCCTCTCCCGGTGCCCGGTCCCGCGCAGGATCCCCCGTGGCAGTATTCGACCAGTTCGGTCAAATACTGCCACTTCCGCATGCCGAAAGGACCTTTCGGAAGCCTTCGGGAGCACTCGGGCTCCCGATGACGCGGACGCTCCATACTACGCATGCGCGAGCGCCCTCTGTGACGCGCTCACGCGTACGTAGTATGGAGCGGCCCGTCTTCGGAAGCCCGAGTGCTCCCGAAGACCTCCGAAGTTCCTGCGGCGGCGGACGCGAACGGGGGAGCCAGCGCAGCACCGAGGGCACCGGGAGAGGAGAGGGTAGGCTCATTAGGACCGAGCCTTCCCTCTCCTTAGGTGAGTATCAGACTTTTTCTTTTTTTAACCGGTACCCATTGGCTTTAAAGATTGTGGCTGTAGACACACCGGCAAGAAATGCCCACGATGAAGTTATACTTCTGGTTGAGTGAGCTAGTGTCTGGCCAGGTAGACCTTAGCCTTACACACACAGCAGATAAATTCCCGAATCCAAGCCGCTAACATCCTGTAAAGGTGTTTCTTAACCTTTTCTGTAACCAGAAGAAACTAACAGGAGATGGGTTGACTGTCTGAAAGATTCTGTGATTCTGCAGATATCTTTTAAAAAGAGCATAACACGTCCAGAGGATGTATTAAAGGCAGATTAAAGACAATCATTATCTAGGTAGAGCACCGATACCACTTTGGGTAAAAAGTTCATCACTGATGTTAGGGTAGCATGATCATGATAAAAACTTAGATCTTCACAACCTAGAGCATGCAATTCTGACATTCTTCTAGCAGATAATATTGACATGAGACAGCCTTCCATAGGATAAAACAGAGGAAAGCTAAGTTAATCCAACAGCAACATTAAATCCCATTTGGGATATACATTTCTTCTAGGAGGTTTCATTTTAAGAGCTGCCTTTAAGAATTGCTGCAATGGATTTAAGGCCCACTTGTCTCCAGAAAATGAGAACAGTGCCGTCACCTGGACCTTCAAGGTATTGTAGCTAAAACCAAGGTCAAATCCCACCTGAAGAAAGTCTAAAGTATTATTTACTGATGGGGAGAATGGATCAAAATTGTCTCCAGAAACAAAGCCTTGAAACCGGTTCCAGACTTTCTGGCATACCACATTTGTTCATACTTTACTTGCTGTCTTGGAACATGCCAACTTAGTTAACCTCTCCCCTTAAATATACAGGGTACCAGACAAAATTTGTGAGGTGCTGATTGAGATAACAATGGCTTAGACAACAGTTTCGTACAAACCGAGAGAAACATTGGCTCCGTCTGAGATAATTGGAGAAGAAGAAGTGGAAACCACAGTCTGTACGGCCAGTATAGAATTATTGAAAGAACTTTTGATTTCTCCTTCTTAAATTTCTTCAGAAACCGAAAGACTATTGGTACTGGAGAAAAAGCGTACCGAAGCAGGAGGCGGCCAAGACTGGGATAGAGCATCTATTCTCACTGCTGCTTAACAATAAATCCGGGAGAAAATTGTGGTATAATTGACTGTCCTGTTGCACTCGGTTTTCCCTACTAGAAGATGTGCAAAAGCTTGAAAGGCTAAACAGGCGGATCTTAATTCCAAAGGATTTGAATTGTTTGTTAAGGGGTGACATGGCCATCTGGACTGAACCACCTGGTCTTGACACCATGCACCCCATCCCAATAGACCAGCATCCCTGAAACATAAGTTAATTGAGACAGAATCAGAATCCATTGAGTACATAATCCTGATTGCAACACCAGTTAAGAGAATTCTTCATTGATGTGTAAAATCACCATTTTCTGTTGTAGAGATGCTCTGCCCCACTAATATAAGAAAGGGAGTTGAACAATGCGTCATGTGCCAATGTGGACACTTCATCATTATTGTAGCTGCTAACATTCCCAAGACTTGAAGACACTTCCTTGCTGAAAGATAACACACACGCAATTCCACTGCGCTCCGATGAGTGTAAAATCCACGGAACACACAGATTTTCCACCAGGTGCTGCTCCAGAATACTCTGGGACCAAAGTATGGATACTGGTAGAAATCCTTTTTTAATATTGCTTCATTCGCAAGGTAAAAAATAAAACTTACAAGATGTAAAAGATGGTAAAGCTTATCACACTAAATAGTGTATATCACCGTGCCCCAGGAGATGGAAAACACCTGCTCAGACGCCTCCGCTCTATGGCCAGTAGTAACGGGATTCGGAGATCCGATAGCGCCAGCGGGACCCGGAACACGGAAGCAAGCTTGCAATTGTCCTGCGCCTTAGTACGTCATGACGCGTTTCGGCGTTCCACGCCTTCGTCAGATCTGTTTAGTGTGATAAGCTTTACCATCTTTTACATCTTGTAAGTTTTATTTTTTACCTTGCGAATGAAGCAATATTAAAAAAGGATAATACACCAGAGAGCGCTCCTCCTCTCTTTTTGTCCTTGCTGAAAGATGAATGTCTTTAATTGCAAACCAAACAAACTGTTGGTACTAAGGATGTGTGGGAATACATAAATATCTTTTAAGTTTATTGGAACTAGAAAATAGTTTTATTGGACTGTCAGGATAATGGATTGAAGAGATTCAATCCTGTATTTTGGAAGCAGTGTGTACTTGTTTAAAATATCCCAGATCTATGACAGGTTGCCAAACTCCTGTTTTCTTGCCAAACAACAGAGGAGAGTACATCCCTTTGCCTCTCTGTGAGCAAGGTACCTCCAGTACTGCATCTTGCACTATTAATTGGCATATTGAAGATGACAGACTTCTCTCTCCGGGTAGGCATAAACATATCTCGCAGAGTGATTTAAATCTCCACCGATAACCCTCAGAGATTGCTTGAAACCCCGCCCCCAGAAGTGTGGACGGATGGGGACCCAAAAGGACTTTCCTTGGGTTTGTCGATTAGCTGGAGCAATCTTGATTGCCCTCAGAAGGCTGACTGAGAAATTTGAAATTTTATTTTATTTATTTTTTTAATTCTCATCTGGTTTATAGGAACAAAAATTCCTGAATCTTTGCTGGAACGGATTTCTCTGTACAAATCTTTGTAACTTGAGTCTTCTATCTTGAGGAATATGTCCAGATTTTCCTCCTGTTTATTATCGACTTTGCCCGTTTCTTCAAGAATCACTCTTATGATTTCTTTCATTAAAGGAAAGGCAAGTCCAACCTTTTTTTTTTTGTCAGATACTTTTAAGAAGAGTAAATTAATCCCTTGGGAGAAAATGACTTCTCACAGGAGTATTAGCAGTGTCCCTGCAATTTTCAAATAGCAACATTAGGCTAGATACTCCTTAAACCTCCAGGAGGCTGTGAGCATGCTCAGAAGCAAGCTGCCCACAACCAAGATGGTTGCAACATCTTCTCCCGGATTTATTGTCAAGCAGCAGTGGGAATAGATGCTCTATCCCAATCTTGGTCTAATGCAGCCATAGTTCAAGTAATGCAGCCATAGTTCATTTGTATGCATCTTGCACATGAAAGTTATGCAGCCATAGTTCATTTGTATGCATCTTGCACATGAACGTAATGCAGCCATAGTTCATTTGTATGCATCTTGCACATGAACGTAATGCAGCCATAGTTCATTTCTATGCATCTTGCACATGAAAGTAATGCAGTCATAGTTCATTTGTGTGCATCTTGCACATGAAAGTAATGCAGCCATAGTTCATTTGTATGCATCTTGCACATGAAAGTAATGCAGCCATAGTACATTTGTATGCATCTTGCACATAAAAGTAATGCAGCCATAGTTCATTTGTATGCATCTTGCACATGAAAGTAATGCAGCCATAGTTCATTTGTATGCATCTTGCACATGAAAGTTATGCAGCCATAGTTCATTTGTATGCATCTTGCACATGAACGTAATGCAGCCATAGTTCATTTGTATGCATCTTGCACATGAACGTAATGCAGCCATAGTTCATTTGTATGCATCTTGCACATGAAAGTAATGCAGCCATAGTTCATTTGTATGCATCTTGCACATGAAAGTAATGCAGCCATAGTTCATTAGTATGCATCTAGCACATGAAAGTAATACAGCCATTGCTCACCTGTATGCATTAAGCACAGGATACTGATGCAGGCATTGCTCACCTGTATGCATTTAGCACAGGATACTGATGCAGGCATTGCTCACCTGTATGCATTTAGCACAGGATACTGATGCAGGCATTGCTCACCTCTATGCATTTAGCACAGGATACTGATGCAGGCATTGCTCACCTGTATGCATTTAGCACAGGATACTGATGCAGGCATTGCTCACCTGTATGCATTTAGCACAGGATACTGATGCAGCCATTGCTCACCTGTATGCATTTAGCACAGGATACTGATGCAGCCATTGCTCACCTGTATGCATTTAGCACAGGATACTGATGCAGCCATTGCTCATTCGTATGCATTTAGCACAGGATACTGATGCAGGCATTGCTCATTCGTATGCATTTAGCACACATGTATATCTCTGGGACCAGAAGACCGGGCTCTCTATGTGAGGTACATTTAGTACCTATGCAGAGACTTCACAGGGAAAGGGATAAACCCTGGGGTAGAAAGGGGACTGCAAAAAAGAAATGAAGAGAAGAGAAGGAAAGAAAATAGAAATAGTGTCCAAAGGGGAGGACAAAGGAAAAAGAATACTGATGGGTGATACTCTTAACAAATTTATAGTTATGGTGTCCAATAGGGTTCAGGGGCGGGGCTACAACCCATAGTATGCTGCCATGGAAGCATCAGGGAAAAATATATCTTACCTATATTTTTTTCTGTTAAATCCCCTCCAAAGATTTCTTTAATCCTTTCTCACTCATGCAGGCTGTTATACTCATGCAGGCTGTGCACCGGGTGCCACCCTAGGTGAGGGTGACAGGTGCAGGCAGGTGGGAAGAGATCGCGGGAGCTGGTGCTATGCGTCCGCACAGGACGCATCCTAAAGTATAGTAACCGGCTCATAAATGAGCCGGTTCTTTTTGTATTGAATCGAATGAACCGGCTCTGAAGCAATTCATTCGATTCAATACAAAAAGAACCGGCTCATTGATGAGCCAGTTTCTATACCTTAGGATGCGTCCTGTGCGGACGCATAGCACCAGCTCCCGCAATCTCTCCCCACCTGCCTGCACCTGTCACCCTCACCTAGGGTGGCACCCGGTGCACCGATGTGTGCACCAGGTGCCAGGCTAGGTGAGGGTGACAGGTGAGGAGGTGGGGAGGACAACAGGAGGCGGTGCTATGCGTCTTTATGCAGGACACATTGTAAGGTATAGTATTGCTTATTGCCGTGGGAGATCTTCAATCAAGGTAATTGAAGATCGCAAGATAGAGGATACTTTATACGATGGATAATTTCCGAGGATATATTGGCATGGGAACATTTTTTTTAATGGTACAGGTAAGTATATGTGGTTAATTAAGATTATTAACATAATTTTCTCGTGGTTGTGTTTTTATTTCATTTAATCCTTTGTGGAAATGGGTAAGGGGTACTTTGTACTATTTAAAGGGGACTCCCAGATGCCAGTAAGCCGGGGCTCCGCATTCTGGCTATCCCAGCCTGCATGGGAGACAAGGGATTACAGAGGCTCAGGAGGGGGGACCCCACGTCGTTTTTTTTTAATTTATTTCCCACACTCAGAACATAAAAAAAAAAGGTGATAGCAAATAAAAACGCGTGGCGTTCCCCCTCCCGAGCATTGGGTACCAGCATGGGTGAGGGTGACAGGATTGAGAGAGGCAGGGAGGGCAGCAGGAGCCAGCGGTAATGTGTCTGTATAGACGCACTCTCAGCTATACAAGTATAGCTAAGCAAAAAGCATCTTTAAAATTTGGCTCCAAGGCTCCCCATTGGTTCCTCATCGACCAATGGGGATCCTCCTGGGGACCATTGGAGCCAAAATTTAAAGATGCTTTATGCCCTAAGCTATACTAAGTATAGCTAAGAGCAGTGCGGCGGGGGCGGCGTGTGTGACGTCGGGGAGGCGGAGATCTTCAATCAAGATGTATCAGAAGGTCGCAAGATAGAGGATACTGCCGTGGGACCTAATTGACGTGGGATTTTTTTCTTAAAGGTACAGGTAAGTATTTCTGAAGATCGCAAGACAGAGGATGCTGTCGTCGTGGGACATAACAGATTATAGCGCGGGACCTTTTCCGAGGATAATGGCGTGGGAATTTTTTCTTAAAGGTACAGGTAAGTATTTCTGAAGGCTGCAAGATAGAGGATACTGTCGTGGGACCTAATTGGCATGGGAATTTTTTCTTAAAGGTACAGGTAAGTATTTCTGGTTAATTTAGAATATTAAAGGACTTTTCTCGTTGTTGCATTTTTATTTCATTTAACCCTTTATGGAAATGGGTAAGGGGTACTTTGCACCCTATACTCATTTCTCCAGGGAGGGGGGCAGGCATCTGGGTTCCCCTTCTTAAAGGGGACTCCCAGATGCCACCATGAACCCCCCCAGGGAGTCATCGCCCCCACCTCCTCCTGGGGCACCGGAGGTGGGGAAGAGCCCCTTGTCCATGGATTGAACAAGGGCTCCGTAGGGGGGGGGAGGGGGAGGCTTGGCCGCCCCTCCCCCCAGAGCCCCCCCATACCATGGACCATGCGGGCTGGTATAGCTCAGGGTGCGTAGCCCCAGTCAGCCGGGGCTCCGCATTCTGGCTATCCTAGCCTGCATGGGAGACAAGGGGTTACAGAGGCTTGGGAGGGGAGGGGGACCCCACGTCATTTTTTTCAAAAAATTTCCCACACTCAGAACATAAAACAAAAATCTAAAATTAAAAAAAATCAATAATTTTTTTTTAAATATTGTTTGCCAGTATCTTTTTAACATATTCTGCAAATTAGGTGTTGTTAGGATTTAAGGGGACTTTGCTATTAACTGCTAAAGTCGGCGGGAATTGTTTCCCGCAGAAATGTCATTACGCATTTAAATGGATACTTTTTTTTTCCTTTGAACTTTTAAAAATCGATTTTCTCAAAAAAATATAAGGTCTTTTTGAAAAAAAAAATTCTCATCTTGTTCCCACTTTTCTTCTTAACATTCCCTACACATTTGGTGTTTCTGGCATTTAAAGGGGCTTTGCTATTAACCGCTAAAGTTGGCGGGCGTTTAATTTTCCCACGGTCAGAAGGAGAATATTCAAAATCAATTTTCTCAAAAACTATAAGGTCTTTTTGAAAAAAATGTTTTTCTTCTTGTTCATAATTTTCTTCTTAACATTCCCTGCAAATTTGGTGTTTTTAGCTTTTAAGGGGGCTGTGTTATTAAACGTTAAAGTCGGCGGGCAGACATTTTCCAAACGGCAGCAAAGCAGGGATTAAAACGATAAATATCGTTCAGGCAGGACAAAAAAAACCAACAAGTTTTAAAAATGATACATTTTGTTTAAAAGGTCGGCGCCATTTTTTAACATTTAAAACGATAAATATCATTTTATAATGTAAGTGACTGGTGCGCCGTTTTTATCTATCGGCGCTGGGCGCCATTTTTCACTGATTCGTCATACTGATATTGAGGTTCCTTTAGACCCATGGTTCTGTTTGCTTGCTAAACCACTACCAAAAATCAAAAGCTCTTCATCAAGACTCTTAAACCACTTCCTATCAGCTGCTCGCTGCTTGATTTCTAAACACTAAAAAGATGTTTATCCCCCCACCATCATAGAACTCCAGGGTAGATTAAAATATGTTTACAATTTGGAATACCTTACTGCTAAACTACAGGATAAAATGCATATCTTTAATAAAGTTTGGGGTGAAATTTCCTTTTGAGTATATGTTTCACTGAAAGGCAAGCCCAATAATTTGCATTGGTGCGCTCCATAGTTGACCTCTTCTCCTTTCTCTCTCTCTTTTAATTTCTTCCTCTCTCTTCTCTTTCTTCTCACCTCCAATTTCACTCTTCTTCTCTTTCTTTCTCCTTATTCCTTTCCTTCTAATTCTCCTTATATGTTTGGTGGGGTAAGTCTCTGTCGACCCCCACATTTCACTGAAGTTTTGTACTAAGCATTCTAAGGTTCAGCTAGGGAAACTTTATGCTATTTGATCGTTTTATATAAAGCTACATAGAATCTTTAAATATGATTTTGGTTATAGTCTACCGGTAATTGTTGGGTAACTGTTCACTCTTTTTCTAAAATGTGCTCATATAAATAAGACTCATGTGCTTTTAATGCTACCTTTTTTATATGTTTATTGGATATGAGTGTATAATTGGTTATGAGTGTGTAATTGCTGCACCTGTTCCAATGAAATCTTTAAGTAACAAAAAAAAGAATATTAACTAGTTCCCCGCCCGCGTACAGTATATCTACGCTCCTTTGGACTTCACTTCCCCGCCCGGAGCGTAGATATACGTACCCCCGCCACTACCGCCGCTGTCCGCTCTCCCGCTCGCACTCCCGCGATCGTGCACGCCGCTGCCCGCTCGCCCGGAGATCAATGAACGGGAAAATACATTCCCGTTCGTTGATCTCTGCCCCCGCAATGATCTGCTGCTTTCGCTAAGCAGCGCGATCATTGTGAAAAAGAAAAAAAATCCCAGCCTCTTTGTACTTCCTCCAAGCTTCCGGAAGGACGCTTGGAGGTCGCATTAAACTGTTGCCATCTTGTGGCCAAATAGTAAACTACACCCTAAACTATTTTTCACACACACATACATTACTTATACACAAAAAATTAACTCATTACCTCCCACACTAGCCATTTTATTTTTTTTTGTAATTAAAAAAAAAAAAAAAATTTACAATTAAAAAAAATACATAAATAGTTACCTTAGGGACTGAACTTTTTAAATATTTATATCAGGAGGGTACAACACTGTTACTTTATAAACTATGGGCTTGTAATTAGGGATGGACGCAAAACTGAAAAAAATGCACCTTTATTTCCAAATAAAATATTGGCGCCAAACATTGTGATAGGGACATAATTTAAATGGTTTTATAACCGGGACAAAAGGGCAAATACATTTCATGGGTTTTAATTACAGTAGCATGCATTATTTAAAAACTATAATGGCCGAAAACTGAAAAATAATGTTTTTTTTCCCATATGTTTTCCTATTTTCCCATTAAAACACATTTAGAATAAAATTATTCTTGGCATAATGTCCCACCTAAAGAAAGCCTAATTGGTGGCGAAAAAAACAAGATATAGTTCATTTCATTGCGATAAGTAATGATAAAGTTATAGGCGAATGAATGTAAGGAGTGCTAAAAGGAGAAAATTGCTTGGATGCTGAAGGGGTAAAACCCCTCAGTTGGGAAATGGTTAAACCTTATTGTGGAATTCTGTATTCTTCTGTTTTTTTCATCTGCCAATTCGTTTTTCTGTGAGTCCTTTCAGCCGTCTTCTTTCTTCTCCTGGTTGCCTGATCACACTGGACTACCACTGCCCCTGCTGCTTGCTGTCCATACATGCATCTCACCCTATGTCCACCGCTACATACCAGGCTTTCCTGGCACTGTTGCTCCTCGTTGCTCCATGCCAGCTTGAACTAAACTGATGGACTCACCAGGACCATCGCCGCCTCTCTCCTCTGTTTCTGACTTCTAAATTGAACACTGGAGCCCCAGCAAAATAATTGTTATAGCTCCTGCTGGAGCTCCCTATTGGTACACTAGGTGGACCAACAAGAATCTTCCTCAAAATCCCTAGTTAAGGCTCCGGTGAGAGCTATGAAACTTTTTTGCCGGGGCTGCAGTGTTCATTTTAGAAGTCAGAAGTGGAGGAGAGCGGTAGCAGTGGTTCCGATGGTTTGACTCAAGCCAGCATGGAGCAATGGTGGCAGTATGTAGCAGCAAGCTTCGTGTGGGGGGAGATTTCTGGCTCAGCTTCTAGCTAGGGATGCTTGTAAGGGGCCGGTTTCAACTTTGAATAATTTCAATTACAGCTTCATGCGCTTTCAACTCGACCGTAATCTGAATTACAAATGGAATCGCTGTTTCGATCTGAATTCGCTTAAGAGCCGAAAATATGTGTTGCATGCTTAATCATAATTAGCGGTTAATAGCAAAGCCCTCATCCGTGTTGCGCTACACCAAATTTGCAGCGTATGTTGAGGGGGACAGTGGAAAAAAGAGGAAAAGCATGTTAATGTATATGTATAAAAATGTATCAACGTGTATATAAATGTGTGTGTGTGTGTGTGTGTGTGTGTATGTATGTATGTATGTATATATATATATATATATATATATATATATATATATATATATATATATATATATATACTAGCTGGTCCTAGTTTGTGAGCTTTGCGGCCTTTGGCATCAATAATTGGCATTGAAATGAAATAAATCTAATTGGCTGTGGCTCCACTCCTTTGAAAATCAATAGGTGAATTTTGATTAGCTTTTGTAGGCTCCACCCACTTTTCTGAATATTAATCCCAGTCACCCAGTGACCAACTGTGCAAAGTTTAAGAACCCTGCCATTTACAGACAGTGTAAGAATGGCTGCAGTTTACATTCTGGCAGTGAAATTTGTATTTTTCTCCACCCACTGATGTCCTAATGTTTCCCGGGTATGTATTTGGCTGCTGTTGGCTGTGGCCACTTTTTCTAACCCTAACACACAATTGTCAATAGTCAATGACCAAGTTTGTGAGATTTGTGGTCTTTGGCATGAATACTTTTCATTGAAATGAAACACATCTGATTCGCTGTTTGTGGCCCCACCCCTTTTCTAAATATTTAACCCCAGTCACCCAATGAGCAACTGTACCAGGTATGAGGCTTGTGGCATTAACAGTGCAAAAATGGCAGCAATTAAATATTTGCCTTGAAAATCAATAGGTGAATTGTGATTTGTTTTTGTAGGCTCCACCCACTTTTCTGAATATTAATCCCAGTCACCCAGTGACCAACTGTGCAAAGTTTTAGAACCCTACAATTAATAGTGTAAGAATGGCTGCAGTTTACATTTTCCCAGTGAAATTTGTGTTTGTCTCCTCCCACTGAAGACTCGGCATTGCCCAGGTATGTATTTGGCTGGTGCTGGCTCCGCTCACTTTTTCTAACCCTAACATAAAATTACTTAATGACCAAGTTTGTGAGCTTTGCAGTCTTTGCAGTGTTGCCAACCGCCCGTAAATTTACGGGCAGCCCGTAATTTTTTATACAAATTACGCTGCCCGTGAATTCCGTAAGGAATTCAGCAGCGTCCGTAAAAGGGTGGCCTATTGGCCGCCCGCTCTGTTGCAGGAGGACAGCAGCACAGTGGAGGGAGAGCTGTGGGCAACGGTGGAGAAGGGGGCAATCTCCACCCCCTTCTCTCACCTTCGTGCTCTCCCTCCCTCGCTGACTGTCCCCCTCCTGATCTGTCTGGCAGTGGCGTTTGGCAGCGGGCGGGACTTACCTTCCGTCTCGCTCCTGCGCCGGAAGTTCTACTGCTCTGGTCTGGACCAGACCAGAGTAGCGGCAGATCATCCCACGCCGGCGACGAGAGAAGACGCAGGTAAGTTCCGCTCGCTGCCGCCTGCCACTGCCAGCCACTCAATCACACACATATAACCCTGGCTACATCTACTGGGCACATATACATCTGGCTACATCTACTGGGCACATATATACCTCTGGCTACATCTACTGGGCACATATACATCTGGCTACATCTACTGGGCACATATACATCTGGCTACATCTACTGGGCACATATATACCTCTGGCTACATCTACTGGGCACATATATACATCTGGCTACATCTACTGGGCACATATACATCTGGCTACATCTACTGGGCACATATATACCTCTGGCTACATCTACTGGGCACATATAACCCTGGCTACATCTACTGGGCACATATACCTCTGGCTACATCTACTGGGCACATATACATCTGGCTACATCTACTGGGCACATATACATTCTGGCTACATCTACTGGGCACATATAACCCTGGCTACATCTACTGGGCACATATACCTCTGGCTACATCTACTGGGCACATATATACCTCTGGCTACATCTACTGGGCACATATATACATCTGGCTACATCTACTGGGCACATATACATCTGGCTACATTTACTGGGCACATATATACCTCTGGCTACATCTACTGGGCACATATAACCCTGGCTACATCTACTGGGCACATATACCTCTGGCTACATCTACTGGGCACATATACATCTGGCTACATCTACTGGGCACATATACATTCTGGCTACACCTACTGGGCACATATAACCCTGGCTACATCTACTGGGCACATATACCTCTGGCTACATCTACTGGGCACATATATACCTCTGGCTACATCTACTGGGCACAGTGCTGGTCGTAATGGAGAAAGCTACGCTTACGGATCATTACGCGTAATTTTACGCTATTACGCATTACGAAATTACGCTTACGGCATAGACATTCAATTTCGGTACATGTCTATAATTACGCATAGCACTTACGCAATTACGCGTAAGTATACCGTAATTCAGGTTATTACGTTATAGGCTTACGCGTAAAATCCTACTAGCAATTAATGCGTAAGGTCATGCTGCCAAGCGGAAAAGTTGACGCATGGATAAATGTTAGGTAGCCGCCGACTTTAAGGGTTAATAGCAAAGCCCCCTTAAGTGCTAAGAGCCTCAAATTTGGAGAATATATTAAGGAGATCAGAAGGAATAAGAGGAAAAAAATTTTTTTCAAAAAGACCTTATAGTTTTTGAGAAAATCGATGTTAAAGTTTCAAAGGAAAAATATATACATTTAAAAACCCGCCGACTTTAACGGTTAATAGCAAAGCCTGCTTAAAATTTAGGAACACCAAATTCACAGGGTATATTAAGGGGATCAGTGGGAATAAGAGGAAAATTTTTTTTTTCAAAAAGACCTTATAGTTTTTGAGAAAATCGATTTTTAAGTTTCAAGGGCGAAAATGTCTTTTAAATGCGGAAAATGTCAGTTTTTTTTGCACAGGTAACAATAGTGTTTTATTTTCATAGATTCCCCCAAGTGGGAAGAGTTTTACTTACTTCGTTCTGAGTGTGGGAAATATAAAAAAAAACGACGTGGGGTCCCCCCTCCCAGACCTCGGCGGGAGCCGGCGGGGACTAGCGTGTATGCGGCGGCCGGCGGGTGAGCGGCGAGTGACGTCGGGTGCGGTGGTGTTACAAAGTAACAAAGTTGTTACATTGTAATAACTTTGTTACATTGTAACTGATTAGTATATTTCCGAGGATATTGCGTGGGAACTGGCTTTTAAAGGGACAGGTAAGTATTAATGGTTAATTAAGAATATTAAAGGACTTTTTTCGTGGTTATGTTTTTTGTTCAATTAAAATACTTTTTCTATGTGTTTGTGTGTTTATTTACTTTTAACTTTTAAAGGAAATGGGTAAGGGGTACTACAAGTACCTCTATACTCATTTCTCCTGGGAGGGGGGTGGGCATCTGGGGGACCCCTTTTTAAAGGGGACTCCCAGATGCCACCATGAACCCCTCCCCAGGAAATCGCGGCCTCCACCTCCACCGCCCATCGGAGGTGGAGAAGAGCCCCTTGTCCTTGGATTGGACAAGGGCTCGGAGGGGGAGGGGAAAGCTTGGCTGCCCCTCCCCTTCCGAGACCCCCCAATCCATGGACCATGCGGGCTGGTATAGTCAGGGTGCGGAGCCCCACGCGGCCGGTGCTCCGCATTCTGGCTATCCCAGTCTGCATGGGGGACAAGGGGTTAAAGAGGTCTGGGAGGGGGGACCCCACGTCGTTTTTTTTTTATATTTCCCACACTCAGAACGAAGTAAGTAAAACTCTTCCCACTTGGGGGAATCTATGAAAATAAAACACTATTGTTACCTGTGCAAAAAAAACTGACATTTTCCGCATTTAAAAGACATTTTCGCCCTTGAAACTTAAAAATCGATTTTCTCAAAAACTATAAGGTCTTTTTGAAAAAAAAAAATTTCCTCTTATTCCCACTGATCCCCTTAATATACCCTGTGAATTTGGTGTTCCTAAATTTTAAGCAGGCTTTGCTATTAACCGTTAAAGTCGGCGGGTTTTTAAATGTATATATTTTTCCTTTGAAACTTTAACATCGATTTTCTCAAAAACTATAAGGTCTTTTTGAAAAAAAAAATTTTCCTCTTATTCCTTCTGATCTCCTTAATATATTCTCCAAATTTGAGGCTCTTAGCACTTAAGGGGGCTTTGCTATTAACCCTTAAAGTCGGCGGCTTTTTTATATTATACGGGAGCGTAATATTACGCGATTACGGCAGACTGTGTAATTTCAATGGGAGTTTACTGTCTTACGCGTAATTTGTTACGCGTAAAACGTAACCCTACGGTATACGCGTAATTAATTACGCGTAATACCGTAACCTTACACGTAACGCTTACGGTGCATTTGTAGTGAATTACGATGCGTAATTACGCTAATGCGTAATTTCGGCCCAGCACTGACTGGGCACATACATACATCTGGCTACATCTACTGGGCACATATACATCTGGCTACATCTACTGGGCACATATATACCTCTGGCTACATCTACTGGGCATATATAACCCTGGCTACATCTACTGGGCACATATACCTCTGGCTACATCTACTGGGCACATATACATTCTGGCTACATCTACTGGGCACATATAACCCTGGCTACATCTACTGGGCACATATACCTCTGGCTACATCTACTGGGCACATATACATCTGGCTACATCTACTGGGCACATATATACCTCTGGCTACATCTACTGGGCACATATACATCTGGCTACATCTACTGGGCACATATACCTCTGGCTACATCTACTGGGCACATATAATCCTGGCTACATCTACTGGGCACATATACCTCTGGCTACATCTACTGGGCACATATATACCTCTGGCTACATCTACTGGGCACATATAACCCTGGCTACATCTACTGGGCACATATAACCCTGGCTACATCTACTGGGCACATATAACCCTGGCTACATCTACTGGGCACATATAACCCTGGCTACATCTACTAGGCACATATAACCCTGGCTACATCTACTGGGCACATATAACCCTGGCTACATCTACTGGGCACATATAACCCTGGCTACATCTACTGGGCACATATAACCCTGGCTACATCTACTGGGCACATATACCTCTGGCTACATCTACTGGGCACATATACATCTGGCTACATCTACTGGGCACATATACCTCTGGCTACATCTACTGGGCACATATACCTCTGGCTACATCTACTGGGCACATATACCTCTGGTTACATCTACTGGGCACATATAACCCTGGCTACATCTACTGGGCACATATAACCCTGGCTACCCATGGGCACATATACCTCTGGCTACATCTACTGGGGACATATAACCCTGGCTACATCTACTGGGCACATATACATCTGGCTACATCTACTGGGCACATATAACCCTGGCTACCCATGGGCACATATACCTCTGGCTACATCTACTGGGGACATATAACCCTGGCTACATCTACTGGGCACATATAACCCTGGCTACATATACTGGGCACATATAACCTTGGCTACAAATACTGGGCACATATAACCCTGCCTACATATACTGGGCACATATAACCCTGCCTACATATACTGGGGACATATACCTCTGGCTACATATACTGGGCACATATATCTGCTGGTTACATATACTGAGGACACTGGCTGTTTGCCATTATGTGCATTTACTGGTGAAAAGCTGTCTCTTATGTGCATTTACTGGTGAAAAGCTGTCTCTTATGTGCATTTACTGGTGAAAAGCTGTCTCTTATTATGTGCATTTCCTGGTGCAAAGCTGTCTCTTATTATGTGCATTTACTGGTGAAAAGCTGTCTCTTATTATGTGCATTTACTGGTGAAAAGCTGTCTCTTATGTTCATTTACTGGTGAAAGCTGTCTCTCATTACGTGCATTTACTAGTGAAAAGCTGTCTCTCATTACGTGCATTTACTGATGAAAAGCTGTCTGTCATTACGTGCATTTACTGGTGAAAGGCTGTCTCTTATGTGCATTTACTGGTGAAACTCTGTCTATCATTATGTGCATTTACTTGCCATGCCCACTTTAGTCGCCGCAAATTTCCTCGAACATGTTGCCCCCTACCCATTTGACTGCCCCCTCATATGTGCCAGTCTAGAACCAGCCCTGTACCCCTGCCTACATATACTGGGCACATATACCCCTGGCTACCTGTTCTGGGGACATCTCTCCCCCTGGCTACCTGTTCTGGGGACATCTATATCCCTGGCCACCTATTCTGGGGACACCTATAGACCTGGGGCTACCTATTGTTGGGGAACCACTGCTGTCAGCTTAAATGTATTTTGGGGAACTGCTGCCAGATTATGTGTATGTTGGGGGAATTGCTTCGCTGCTGCCAGATTACATCTATTTTTTAGGAACCACTGCCATATTATCTGTATTTTGGAAGAACCTCTGACAGATTACGTGGATTTTTGGTGAAATGCTGTAAGATTACATGTATTTTGGGGGAAGGGGGGAAACACTATGGCAGAGCTCAAACTTCCCTGGCAGACCTTTCACAGCAATATTAAAATCATGTATATTTGGCCCCACCCATGACCATGCCCACATTCTGTTGCGTGGCCGCGCCCATTTTTTCGGCACAGGGGGTTTTGTCAGTAAAAAAAATCTTTTGTTAGTAAATTTTAAGGTACCGTATTTCGCGCCGTATAAGACGCTCCGGAATATAAGACGCACCCTGGTTTAGAGGGCAAAAACCAGGGGAAAAAAAAATATATATATATATACTAAACCTGAAGTGTTCCAGGAGGCAGGAGCGTCTTGTAGGTGTTCTCCCCTAATTGGTATCCTCGTGTTTCCTTCTGTCCCCAGGTGCCCCTCCAAATGTCACCTGCTGTACTCAGGTGTCCCCCCTTCTGTCCCCAGGTCCTCCTTTCTGTCTTCCAAGATGTCCCCTTCTGTCCCAAGGTGCCCCCTTCTGTTCTCCTAGGTGCCCCCTCCTGTCCTCAAATGCCCCCCTCCTGTCCTCAAATGCCCCCCTCCTGTCCTCAAAAGCCCCCTCCTGTCCTCCAATGCCCCCCTCCTGTCCTCCAATGCTGTCCTCCAATGCCCCCCTCCTGTCCTCCAATGCCCCCCTCCTGTCCTCCAATGCCCCCCTCCTGTCCTCAAATGCCCCCTCCTGTCCTCAAATGCCCCCCTCCTGTCCTCCAATGCCCCCTCCTGTCCTCCAATGCTGTCCTCCAATGCCCCCCTCCTGTCCTCCAATGCCCCCCTTTTGTCCTCAAATGCCCCCCCTTGTCCGCATGTGCCCCCCTCCTGTCTCCATGTGCCCCCCTCCTGTCCTCAGGTGCCTCACCTCCTGTCCCCGATACATTTCCGTGACCACGTTTCCCTCCCCCGTGTCATCCGATTCCCACCCTCGCGTCACCGCTTTCCTCCCTCATGTCCCCGCTACTAACCCATGTCATCGCTAAAGTCCCTGGGTGTATCTGCAGCCCATGTAATTGAGGACGTGTGTAGCTGCAGGCTCTTACCTCTCCAGCAGCGCCCGCGGGGATAGCCGACCTCTTCACCGCCGCACTTCTCGCTCTAGTGTTGGCTTGTACTGATGACGCGTCAGTACAAGCTGCGGTCACTAGAGCGAGAAGTGCCGTATAAGACGCAGGGACTTTTTCACCCTATTTATGGGGGAGAAAAAGTGCGTCTTATACGACGGAAAATACGGTATTTGTCAGTAAAAAATAACGTGAAAGGTTGGCAACACTGAGTCTTTGGCATCAATAATTTGCATTGAAATAAAATAAATCTGATTGGCTGTGGCTCCACCCCTTTTCTGAATTTGAACCCCAATCACCCAATGGCCAACTGTACCAGGTACAGGTGATTAACAGTGCAGGGATGGCATCAATTAAATATTCTCCTTAAAGATTAATAGTTGGATTTTGATTGGCTTTTGTAGGCTCCACCAACTTTTCTGAATATTAATCTCAGTCACCCAGTGATCAACTGTGCAAAGTTTGAGAACCCTACCATTAATAGTGTAAGAATTGCTGCAGTTTACATTTTCTCAGTGAAATTTGTCTCCGCCTACTGATGACCCAGCATTGCCCGATTATGTATTTGGCTGGTGTTGGCTGCGCCCACTTTTCCTAACCCTAACACACAATTACTCAATTACTCAATGACCAAGTTTGTGAGCTTTGCGGTCTTTGGCATCAATAACCTGCATTAAAATGAAACAAATCAGATTGGCTGTTTGGGGCTCCACCCACTTATATAAATTTAAACCCCAGTCACGCAATGATCAACTGTATGTACCAGGTTTAACCACTTGAGGACTGCAGGGCTAAACCCCCCTAGTGACCAGGCAATTTTTAGCTAAATTGGCCACTGCAGCTTTAAGGCCAAGCTGCAGGGCCGCACAACTCAGCACACAAGTGATCCCCCCCCCCCTTTTCTCCCCACCAACAGAGCTCTCTGTTGGTGGGGTCTGATCGCTCCTCCCATGTTTATTTTTTTTTAAATAAATATTATTGTTTTGTTTTTTTTCTTCAAAACCCCTGTTTCTTTAAGTTTATTCCCTCCCTCCCTCCCTCCCTACAGCCAGCCAATTATGGCGATCGGCTGTCATAGGCTTCTGCCTATGAGAGCCGATCGCTCTCTTGTCCCCCATGGGGACAGCCGTGTCACACGGCTGTCCCCAGTGCAGCACTGCAGGGCTGCCCCTTTTAAATAGACGGCGTGATCGCCGTCTAACAGTCTCCCGAGCGGCATTAGCCGCTCGGAGACTGAAGGCGGGGCGGAGCTCCGCCCTCCGAGCATGAGATGCGCGCGCACCATGCACGTGATCTCATGCAAAACAGAGCCCCAGGACTTTACGCCAATTGGCAGAAGGTTAAGGCTTGTGCCATTAAGAGTGCAAGAATGGCAGCAATGAAATATTCATAATCAATAGGTAATTTTTGATTGTTTTTTGTAGGCTCCACCCACTTTTCTGAATACTAACCCCAGTCACCCAGTAACCAACTGTGCAAAGTTTGAGAACCCTACCATTAACAGTGTAAGAATGGCTGCTGTTTACATTTTCCCAGTAAAATTTGTATTTGTCTCCGCCCACTTATGACCCTGCGTTGCCCGCTTATGTATTTGGCTGGTGTTGGCCTAACCCTAACACACAATTAATCAATTACTCAATTACCAAGTTTGTGTGCTTTGCGGTGTTTGGCAACAATAATTTGCATTGGAATGAAACAAATCTGATTGGCTATTTGTGGCTCCACCTCCTTTCTGAAATTGAACCCCAGTCACCCAATGATCAACTATACCAGGTTTGAGGCTTGTGCCATTAATAGTGCAAGAATGGCAGAAATGTAAATATTCCCCTTTAAAATCAATAGGTGAATTTTGATTGGCTTTTATAGGCTCCAACCACTTTTCTGAATAATAATCCTAGTCACCCAACGACCAACTGTGCAAAGTTTGAGAACCCTACCCTTAACAGTGTAAGAAAAACAAAAGTTTGCTTTCTTAAAACAGAAAGAATTTGCGATAATTCAGGTTGGAGTGAGCTTGAGATGTCTCCCAGTGTATCACTGCTGAATATATGCAAATTAACCATTGTTACCCTTAGAAACTAAACACACCTCAAGAACCACTGGAATGCAATTATGTGTCAGCTTGTTAATTTGTACAGAGCCATAATAATCCAACATGCATACAGACTGTTTTGGATTGTTTGATCCTCATCAGTGCATGGCATGGATTAATTTGGCTCTATGCAGTAGGGCTTGTAACACCGAGAGGTACAGACTAACCAGAAAGCTCATGGTGACTCAGAACTCATTGGAGTGTGTAAGGGACTACAATGGTCCTAAAAGCCCCCTTACTAAGATGTTAATAAAAACAAAAGTTTGCTTTCTTAAAACAGAAACAATTTGCGATAATTCAGGTTGGAGTGAGCTTGAGATGTCTCCCAGTGTATCACTGCTGAATATATGCAAATTAACCATTGTTACCCTTAGAAACTAAACACACCTCCAGAACCACTGGAATGCAATTATGTGTCAGCTTGTTAATTTGTACAGAGCCATAATAATCCAACATGCATACAGACTGTTTTGGATTGTTTGATCCTCATCAGTGCATGGCATGGATTAATTTGGCTCTATGCAGTAGGGCTTGTAACACCGAGAGGTACAGACTAACCAGAAAGCTCATGGTGACCCAGAACTCATTGGAGTGTGTAAGGGACTACAATGGTCCTAAAAGCCCCCTTACTAAGATGTTAATAAAAACAAAAGTTTGCTTTCTTAAAACAGAAACAATTTGCGATAATTCAGGTTGGAGTGAGCTTGAGATGTCTCCCAGAGCACCACTGCTGAATATATGCAAATTAACCATTGTTACCCTTAGAAGCTAAACACACCTCCAGTGTAACAGTGTAAGAATGGCTGCAGTTTACATTTTCCAGTGAAATTTGTATTTGTCTCTTTTTAGTTATGGGAATAAAAAGTATCCTATACTTTATTCCAGGTAATGTACTATGTGTGTGCCAAATTTCATTCAAATCCGTTCAGCCGTTTTTGCGTGATCGAGTAACAAACATCCAAACATCCGAACTTTCCCATTTATTATATTAGTAGAATATATATATATATAATGTATATTTGCAGTGTGGAAATGGAAAAAATGTTGTGGGGTCCACCCTCGCGAGCCTCATTAACCCCTTTTCCCCCATGCAGGCTGGGATAGTCAGAATGCGGAGTGTGGGGCTTCGCACCCTGAGCTATACCAGCCTGCATGATCCATGGTATGGGGGGGCTCTGGGGAGAGGGGAGAACAAGCCTCCCCCCCTCTCTCAGAGCCCTTGTCCAATTCATGGACATGGAGCTCTTCCCCATGTCTGGTGCCCCAGGAGGAGATGGGGGCCGACAATTCCCTGGGGGGGGGTTTGTGAGAGAAAGCGGAAAAGCCGCCGCATGTGCTGATAGCAAGGCGGCTGATTCCGCGTCCGGCGCGGCAGTTTGCACGTGGAAGCGTGCGTCTGATAATCTGAAAGAATGCGGAAAAGCCGCTGCATGTATGGACAGCAAGGCGGCTGGTTCCGCGTCCAGCGCGGTGGGTTGCACGCAGCAGCGTGCATCTGGTGTGGCTGAGTCTGTTAGTGCACATAGGTTCAGGAATACGCTGAGAGGCAGAACTTTTATGATGGCCAAGGAGGGATCAGCTGACCAGGCCGGTCAGCTGACCTCAGAGCTGGTAACCATTGGTTCATCACTTAGGGGTGGCGCCAGAGAGCGTTGCTCTATATATAGTTACTGCTGGCCACTCACAAGTTGTCTGCCATTGCGAACACTACGTGGAAGCACTCAGACCTTAGTCAGATCCTACAGTGTGTTTGAGGGCTCGTTTCCACTATCGCGAATCCGCATGCGTCCAACGCATGCAGATTCGCACATGTAATGCAAGTGGATGGGCCTGTTTCCACTGTAGCGTTGTTGAGGTGCGTTTTTTTCAGCGGTAAAAAAACGCACAAAAGAGCCAACGAATTCGCCTGCGAGTGGAATGCATGCGAATCGCCGCTAATGTATTTAATAGGAAATTCGCATGCGGCTATGGTATGCGAATTTTCATGCGAATTCGCAAGCGAATTCGCATAGGTACCGATGTAACTTCAAACAGGCAGTGACATCTTTAAATTCGCATATACCCTCACCTATGCGAATTCGCATGCGAATTTGCGGCAAAAAACGCGAAAAAAATCGCATCCGCATGCTATTTCATCAGCGGTGGAATCCAGGCGATTCTGCACCGCAATAGTGGAAACGAGCCCTGAACCAGGAGGACCTGGGAATTCACACTGAGCCAGATTACTACTATTGTTATCATTCTGTTATACTTCAGACTAGTTCCAGGGTGTAGAGACCACGGACCTCACACCCAAGACTAGGGAACTTGTGTTATCATTCTGTTATACTTCAGACTAGTTCCAGGGTGTAGAGACCACGGACATCACACTCAAGACTAGGGAACTTGTGTTATTATTCTGTTATACTTCAGACTAGTTCCAGGGTGTAGAGACCACGGACCTCACACCCAAGACTAGGGAACTTGTGTTATCATACTGTTATACATCAGACTAGTTCCAGGGTGTAGAGACCAAGGACCTCACACCCAAGACTAGGCATTGTTTGATATTTGTTATGACCTATTGCTTTCCTGACTATTCCTCTGCTCTCTGATTCGGTACCACGCATATCTGATATTCCGTTGCCAACCCCTGCCTGTCTTGGATACCGAATAAGCTTTCTGTCTTTGTACTTTGTCTGTCCGTGTGTTGCCGACCTGGCTTGCCCGACCTCGAGAGCTATCTCTCCCTTTAAGAGAGAGTCTCCAGATCTGTCAGTGACATCCACCTTCAGGTGTCACTCACTCTCTGGTCCTTCCCACCTTCAGCCTGACTCCACCCCTTGGAGAGTCTCAGGCTGCTGGGAGGTTTCTGTACTCTCTAAGAGCAGTATTGCCCATACTGCCTAAAATCACCTGCTCTGCAGATGCGTTACTCAAAGTCATACTGTTACACCAAACACTCACGATTACATACAGGTGTCCAGAGGTTAGTACTATATCTGTATTATTGGTGATTCTGCAGATCATCCATAATCAGGTATATATCTGCATTCTTGGTGATACTGCAGATCACCAATAATCAGATTCTCTCTGCGTGCTGACAACGATCGTTACAGGTTTATGGTGGTATCTGGGAGTCCCCTTTAAGAAGGTGACCCCTCCCCAGGAGAAATAAGTATAGGGGTGCACAGTATCCTTTACCCATTTTCACAAACTGTTAAGTGCAATAAAAACATAACTACAAAAAAGTCCATTAATAGTCTAAATTAACCATGAATACTTACCTTTAAAAAAACATTTCCATGCCAATATCTTTGAAAATGGTCCCACGCCAATATCCTCTAACTTGCGAGCTTGATTGAAGATCTCTGCGCACCCGCCATCATGCTCCGACGCTCCCACCACAGCTCTAGCTATACTAAGTGTAGCTAGAGATAAAGCATTTTTAAATTTGCCTCCAAGGCTCCCAATTTGCTATTAATCGCTAGTTAATATATAGTGGTGATTATTTTGTGTGCATTTGAACTCACCATTCATGATCGCGGCCAATCACGAATGATGATTTCGAGGTTGAAAAATCTATAGGTGTAATGTACAGCGCTGCAACTAGGCTACACAAATATATACAAAGTTGAATTCAGTATAACAGTGCAGTAAATAACAAAGTAATTCACTCCTTTCTTCGCTTATAGCCCAAATCTCCCGTGTGTATGCGCTCTATTGAGGTTTCAGCAAGTCCCCCTATACAGTCTTAGTTTATAGATAGATAGCGCTCCACTCCGCACTTATTTGTTGGAAAGTTCATCAACATTCATCAAAAGACGCCAAGACAGGTCCCCCTTAGGGGCTGCACTCACCCAAATCGTGTGACCACTGTGAGACTGGTCAACAAACGCCTCTATCTCCTCCTATAGCCGACTGCCCGATCTCAGTCCTCAGGGTTTCCCCACTCCAGGCAACACTCCTTAATGTAGATTTCCCGCTGGTTACTCCTTGTAATGTAGTCAAACATGTGAAGTTTAACAGCGCTTAGAGTGTTTATACGGGCTCTCCCCCGTGCCTCTCCGGATAGGCCCGATAGGTGTCCTCCGCAAAACGCTACTGTGATCGCCGCTACGTTCCTCCGAAAAACCGCCACTGCGTTAGGTCCAGATCGTCCTGCGGGTGCTAGCTCCTCCCTACGCGTTTCGTCACCGTCGCGTGACTCATCAGGGGCGTGGCTAGCCCCAGGACGTCTGGAAATTTAAAAGTGCGAGAGCATTGCTCCTCCCTGTCCTGCTCAGGCCAGAAAAACAATTTGCGCATGCGCGATAAGGTCCTCCTCGCGTGGTCACACCGAGGTCTGAATATGTAAATAATGGTCACGTGTGTTATATCGCCGCTACGAACATGCGTATAGCATGCAGAACTGAGGCAGAAGGGAGGCCCAAGTACATAATAAAATTATTGTTTAAATGCACAGCATTTTATATATAAAAAACTAAAACCAAAATCATTAAAAATGCTTTGACACAATGTATATAACACTTTGCATATTACACATGCACAATATGCTTACAATACCGGCTCCTGCGCACAAGCGCCATCTTGTGGTCACTTAGTATACGGCATAGCGTTAATTCCACATTACCAATGGCCTTACAGATATTGATCCATTGTGTTTACACATAGTGTGTAACATATCCTACATTTTACATTGCCATTAGCCACATAGATATTGCTGCATTGTATTTGCACAAGGGCCAGTGATCCTCCATCAGAGTGATTGGCTAAAAGTTACATAAATTAACATAAAATAAATAAACAATCAGAGGCCCATATATGCTATCATAGAGGTGCCCCCTAGTAAATTACACAATACCATTATTTTCTCACCTACAGACCTATGCTGATACTGGTCTATATTCCTAGTTTTAACTGTTTGCTATATAGCAGTTGAGGTCAATTTCCACATTGTGCCCCCCTGGTTGTAGGGTTCCCATCTGGTAAATCCATCTAGTTTCGGCCTTTGAGATCTCTCGAATCTTGTTGCAACCTCTCCATGAATAATTCGCCTTTTCTATTCCACAGAATTTTAAGGTACTGGGGTCTGATTGATGGTGTGTTCTGTAGTGATCTGATACACTGTGTCCTTCCAGTCCCCGTCTTATATTTCCAATATGTTCCCCAATTCTCTTTTTTAATTTCCTGGTTGTTCTACCTATATATTGAATGTTACATGGACACCACACCATATACACCACCCCCTTAGTATTGCATGTTATATTCTGCCTTATTTTATGAGTGGTTCCTTTTGATGTGGACACCACTTCATTACATCTAATTGGCACCCCCTCTCTGCATCCTACACAGCCTCTGCATTGGTAATGTGGAATTAACGCTATGCCGTATACTAAGTGACCACAAGATGGCGCTTGTGCGCAGGAGCCGGTATTGTAAGCATATTGTGCATGTGTAATATGCAAAGTGTTATATACATTGTGTCAAAGCATTTTTAATGATTTTGGTTTTAGTTTTTTATATATAAAATGCTGTGCATTTAAACAATAATTTTATTTTTGTACTTGGGCCTCCCTTCTGCCTCAGTTCTGCATGCTATACGCATGTTCGTAGCGGCGATATAACACACGTGACCATTATTTACATATTCAGACCTCGGTGTGACCACGCGAGGAGGACCTTATCGCGCATGCGCAAATTGTTTTTCTGGCCTGAGCGGGACTGGGAGGAGCAATGCTCTCGCACTTTTAAATTTCCAGACGTCCTGGGGCTAGCCACGCCCCTGATGAGTCACGCGACGGTGACGAAACGCGTAGGGAGGAGCTAGCGCCCGCAGGACGATCTGGACCTAACGCAGTGGCGGTTTTTCGGAGGAACGTAGCGGCGATCACAGTAGCGTTTTGCGGAGGACACCTATCGGGCCTATCCGGAGAGGCACGGGGGAGAGCCCGTATAAACACTCTATGCGCTGTTAAACTTCACATGTTTGACTACATTACAAGGAGTAACCAGCGGGAAATCTACATTAAGGAGTGTTGCCTGGTGTGGGGAAACCCTGAGGACTGAGATCGGGCAGTCGGCTATAGGAGGAGATAGAGGCGTTTGTTGACCAGTCTCACAGTGGTCACACGATTTGGGTGAGTGCAGCCCCTAAGGGGGACCTGTCTTGGCGTCTTTTGATGAATGTTGATGAACTTTCCAACAAATAAGTGCGGAGTGGAGCGCTATCTATCTATAAACTAAGACTGTATAGGGGGACTTGCTGAAACCTCAATAGAGCGCATACACACGGGAGATTTGGGCTATAAGCGAAGAAAAGAGTGAATTACTTTGTTATTTACTGCACTGTTATACTGAATTCAACTTTGTATATATTTGTGTAGCCTACTTGCAGCGCTGTACATTACACCTATAGAGTTTAAGCTATTCAGCCATATTAATACAGCAGCTCAAACATGAAGACATATTCGAATATAGGGATAAACATAATGTAGATACAGAGGTTATCTTCAACACAGGGGAGGAGGAAAATCATGATGAGGTTAAAAAAGATATAGAAGATAAATTTAGACTATTGGAGCATACGGTCCTGAAGGAACAAGCCACGTGGTGGGACGTGACCACCCTAAACAAATATATATCTAAGGGAGTAGTGCCGCAGAAGTTAAGGTGGGATATGTGCCCTGATGATGGTGAAGAGAGTGAACAAAATGATAAAGAGTGGGGTGAATACTTTGATGGATGCGGCATAGGCCTGATGGAATTATTGATAAAGCGGAAAACAGCAAGGTTGGAGCGACTTGGAAGGGAGGTTAATCAGATAAAAATGGACTTAAACATTCATAAGGAGGAGACCTTGTATAAAACCCTATCGGAACGCACGTGTGAAACACTTATCAAGCAAGAAAGAGAAATTATTATGAAGAAAAAGAAAAAGTTCCAATTGGACTGGAATGCTTACAGGCTTAAGAGGGCATATAAGTGGCAGAGTAAAGGAAAACCAAATGTACCCATACACATGACGCCTAAAGAACAGGCACCGAGTGGGGGAATAGTGATGAATGGGGAGGCCCAAAGTACTGGAGGAGCAATACCGAAAAGACCACCAAATGCTATACCGCAAGTTAACCATAGGGACTTACCAGTCACCCCAAATTCAAGGGGATACGGGCAACCAAGGCAATACGCACAGAATCCTAATGGGCCGCAATATGGGAATCATTTTAAGCCACAGTATGAAAGAAGGAATCAGTTTGAAAGGAGACAATACGATATACCAATACAGAATAGATGTGACCCATTGAGACAGGAGAAAAATTACCAGCATTTTTTGTAGGATATCCCAGGAAAATACAAGCCACCATGGAACCCACAAGCGAGGATGGACTACGAACCGATGCAACAACCTACACCAGGAGGGAACAAACGAAGACCCGAAGGGGGATACGAGGGGGGAGGCGTATACAATAGAAGAAGAGAGAGATAGGGAAAGGTATATACAATTTATCGGGGGTAGTCCTAACGAACCAGGAATTAAAGATACTCGACAAGGGCCTTAAGCATGCGCCGCAACAACCATTGAACAAATTTACAACATATATTGACCTGCAAAAATATACTAGAGTCCTGAACATCAAAAAGTACTTCCTTAGCAAGGAGGGACCAACAAGTAGGAATAACCCTGTGAGCCAATACCAGCATACAGGTATGAAAAATCGGTCCCTTTTTAACCCACATCATACAACTAATCCTAACTGTGTTGAGGTATTCAAGAAGATGGTGGAGACAGATCTTGAGCACATCCAACCACAAAGAGTCAGAGGAGTGGCAAAAATAGCCAGGGAAATGCTAGAAGACAAAAAACTGGTCGTGCGTCCAGCAGACAAGGGAGGGGGGGTTGTAGTTCTTAACCAGAGGCAGTATGCAGAGGAATTGAACAAATTAGTCAGGGATGAGACAACATATAAAAAATTGAAGGGTAACCCATGTAATGAATTTGCTACTGAACTGAGAGAAATACTGAAGATGGGACTAAATGAGGGGATCCTGGACGACAAGGAATATGAATTCCTGATACCTACGGCACCAAGAACGCCGATAATTTATCAGATCCCGAAGATACACAAGAATCAGGAAAAACCACCGGGGAGGCCCATCATAAGCGGTATAGGATCCATCACACACAGGTTGGGCCAATATTTGGATTTCTTCCTGCAACCGCTTGTGGGCCTCCCCCAAGTAATAAAGGATACGAAACATGTGTTACAAATCCTCGAGAATCTCAACCTGGAGGAGGGAGACATATTGGTAACCGCCGATGTAACATCGCTATATACGAATATTCCGCATGAGGCGGGTTTGGAGGCGGTGAAGTACTATCTCGATAAAGAACAACAAATAAATGAGAAACAGTGTGGGTTCATCATGAAACTACTGGAGTTTGCCCTCACGCGAAATTACTTCTGGCATGATGGGGCTTATTTTCTACACATCAAGGGGTGTGCCATGGGGGCGGGGTTCGCTCCCTCCCTGGCGAACCTATTCATGGGAAGATGGGAAGAAATGGTACTGGGGAATGGTGGAGATGGGAGAATCTATATTTGGCGGAGATTTATAGACGATCTTTTCATGATATGGAGGGGAGATGAGGATGACCTCCCTGGGTTCTTTGAAAAGCTGAACCAGAATAGGATGAACATTGAGTTAACAATGGAGAAAAGTAGTACAATGATACACTTCTTGGATTTAAATATTGCCAAAAGGGATGGAAGGATATGCACAACCACCTACTTCAAACCGACAGATAGAAATGGATACCTGGATAAAGATAGTTGTCATCATCCAAAATGGAAAAACGCAATACCAAAAGGACAAATGATAAGGCTCCGGAGGAACTGCACTGACATTAGAGACTATGTGGGTCAGTCACAGGTGTTGGCTGACCAGTTTATAGATAAGGGGTATGATGAGCTTGAAATTCAAAGGCAGATAATGGATGTGGGCAGAATAGATAGATTAGAACTAGTAAGAAATGGCCCGAGGAATGTAAGGGGACAGCAGACGGAGAATATACCTTTCCTAAGTGATTTCAATGTCCATTATAAACAAGTGGAACATATTATAAGAAAACACTGGGCCATACTAAGGGAAGACCATCAACTTAAGAAGATATTACCAGACTGCCCCAAGTTCATATATCGCAAGGCAAAGAACCTGAGGAACTACTTGGCACCAAGCTGCGTAAACCCACCCAGGGAAGTGGTCCCATTCTGGCAACAAAAGGGGTTCTTTCCTTGCAGAGGCTGTGTAGGATGCAGAGAGGGGGTGCCAATTAGATGTAATGAAGTGGTGTCCACATCAAAAGGAACCACTCATAAAATAAGGCAGAATATAACATGCAATACTAAGGGGGTGGTGTATATGGTGTGGTGTCCATGTAACATTCAATATATAGGTAGAACAACCAGGAAATTAAAAAAGAGAATTGGGGAACATATTGGAAATATAAGACGGGGACTGGAAGGACACAGTGTATCAGATCACTACAGAACACACCATCAATCAGACCCCAGTACCTTAAAATTCTGTGGAATAGAAAAGGCGAATTATTCATGGAGAGGTTGCAACAAGATTCGAGAGATCTCAAAGGCCGAAACTAGATGGATTTACCAGATGGGAACCCTACAACCAGGGGGGCACAATGTGGAAATTGACCTCAACTGCTATATAGCAAACAGTTAAAACTAGGAATATAGACCAGTATCAGCATAGGTCTGTAGGTGAGAAAATAATGGTATTGTGTAATTTACTAGGGGGCACCTCTATGATAGCGTATATGGGCCTCTGATTGTTTATTTATTTTATGTTAATTTATGTAACTTTTAGCCAATCACTCTGATGGAGGATCACTGGCCCTTGTGCAAATACAATGCAGCAATATCTATGTGGCTAATGGCAATGTAAAATGTAGGATATGTTACACACTATGTGTAAACACAATGGATCAATATCTGTAAGGCCATTGGTAATGTGGAATTAACGCTATGCCGTATACTAAGTGACCACAAGATGGCGCTTGTGCGCAGGAGCCGGTATTGTAAGCATATTGTGCATGTGTAATATGCAAAGTGTTATATACATTGTGTCAAAGCATTTTTAATGATTTTGGTTTTAGTTTTTTATATATAAAATGCTGTGCATTTAAACAATAATTTTATTATGTACTTGGGCCTCCCTTCTGCCTCAGTTCTGCATGCTATACGCATGTTCGTAGCGGCGATATAACACACGTGACCATTATTTACATATTCAGACCTCGGTGTGACCACGCGAGGAGGACCTTATCGCGCATGCGCAAATTGTTTTTCTGGCCTGAGCGGGACTGGGAGGAGCAATGCTCTCGCACTTTTAAATTTCCAGACGTCCTGGGGCTAGCCACGCCCCTGATGAGTCACGCGACGGTGACGAAACGCGTAGGGAGGAGCTAGCGCCCGCAGGACGATCTGGACCTAACGCAGTGGCGGTTTTTCGGAGGAACGTAGCGGCGATCACAGTAGCGTTTTGCGGAGGACACCTATCGGGCCTATCCGGAGAGGCACGGGGGAGAGCCCATATAAACACTCTAAGCGCTGTTAAACTTCACATGTTTGACTACATTACAAGGAGTAACCAGCGGGAAATCTACATTAAGGAGTGTTGCCTGGAGTGGGGAAACCCTGAGGACTGAGATCGGGCAGTCGGCTATAGGAGGAGATAGAGGCGTTTGTTGACCAGTCTCACAGTGGTCACACGATTTGGGTGAGTGCAGCCCCTAAGGGGGACCTGTCTTGGCGTCTTTTGATGAATGTTGATGAACTTTCCAACAAATAAGTGCGGAGTGGAGCGCTATCTATCTATAAACTAAGAGGTTGAAAAATGCAGACTCAAGTCATAATTACGGCATACTTGTGATTAAGAGGTCAAATGAGCATCACTAGCTCTAGCAATGGACGGCAGGTGACAGCAGCAGATCTCCTGGGGAGTAAAGTAGCAGTGCCATGATGCTGAAGGAAAGCACCACAGCACAATTCCTCACTCCCCATCAACCAACACGTAGGAACAATGTTCATATGAATAGCTATTTTTCGCCTAAATGAGGCTCGTCTCCCCCTGACATTACACAGGTAAAGCTGACAATTGAATTTGCTGGTAAATCCTGAGTGATGCCAGATTATAAGAAGCTTGCATGCTGCGACCCTTTAATCATCTCAAGATGCATATGGCCCATTGAGTCTTCGAATTCTAATAATGTTTATCAACACACTAATAAACTATTGTGGTGGTTCAATGGTAATATTCTAAACCATGGTCAATTGAGACACCTATCAAATGATGCACTAATTACTTTGTTAGTAAAAATGTTTGAAAAGCAACTTTAATAAAGGTTGAGTAATGTTTATGACACCACTTTAATAAAGTTTGAATGATATTTTGCAGAGCCTTGTAGCATATCTGACAGCATTCTTGAGGAAAAACACATTGAACTTGTGTCCCCAGAAGATCAATCTAAGATTTTCCAACACGATGAGACAGTAATTGTGAAGTGCAGAACAAATTATAAACACCCAGGAAGTGTTCATACAAAATGTTTTAATGGCATGGTGAGATCTCAAAAATGTTTTGATAACTTTAAAAGTAAGTATCTTTAGTGTGCTTTAAAGAGACTTTAACAAAATGTTCATCCTTATCTCTTCTATCCTATAAGTTCCTATACCTGTTCTAATGTGGTCTGTCTTACTGCAGCCTTTCCTAGTTGCACAGCTGCTGTATTATCTCTGTTATATAATCTAATCTTGTTTCCTCCTGACGGCTTTGTCGGGCTCAGACACTCAGGCTGGAATGTGCAGCTCTGCTTGTCATAGAGAGAAGCTATACACACCCTCTCCATGCACCCTGCAGGCTCTGTATGAGTCACACACTGAGCTACTCTAAGCCTATCGCATGCCATGTCTTTTGTTTGTAAACACTGCCTAAAACTGGCATTTACAAGCAAGGATTGCAACAGGGAGTGGCAGAAACAGCACAGAGGGGCCCAGGAGAACATAATGAATAGAATGGTATGCTTTTTATTGTAAAAATTTTAGAGTACAGATTCTCTTTAAGATTAACTATGGGACAGCACTTTACGAATGGTTTTCTTGTTCTTGTTGCTTCTGGAAAAAACCTTTCTACTTGCAGTTTTAATTTATTCTTGTCTAGCTGAATTAAAACTTGAAGAATGTTTAGTTTTATCTAAGGCCTACGGTCAAATGAAAACGTTTGGGCACCTGTGTTAGGCCTGGAACCCACTTTCTCGTTTTTTAAGCGATTTTATGAGCATTTGCCGGTGCTTTTGGGAGCAATTTTAAAAAGTGTAAGGTTTTTGGCAGCGATTGTGTAGTGATTTGCAATTAACGATTTTAATTCTAATTGGTGCTTTCAATGTATCATAATTTTTTTTTAAATTTGCAGTAATTTAAAATCACACTCAAATTGCTTATGTGTAGCGATTCATGAGCAATTTGCCAGCGCTTCAATACTTTACATTGAAGCGCAAACGCTCCCAAAAACGCTGCATGTCCTGCCACTGTGGCATTTGTTATATTTATTTACATTGACAGAGCGTTTAGGGAAAGCACTAGCGATTTAAAGCACTCCCTAAACTCTCTAGTGGGTTCCAGCCCTTAGCCTGCATAATAATTTACTCTGTCAACAACAAAAAAGATAACAATGGTATGTTTTTCATGTCATAGGGACATTTGTGTACTGTGGTATTTTCTGAACAAAGATCTTTAGTGAAGTAGTATCTAGTTGTATGAAATTAAATCTTGTGTGCAATAATGTGGGTACCCTTATAATTTTGCTGATTTAAATGCATGTAACTGCTCAATACTGATTACTTAGCATACTAAATCACTCAGATTAGCTTGTTAAAGGATACATCGGAGCTAAAAAAAAAAAACAATAAAACCAAAACAAGTCTACTTACCTGGGACTTCCTCCAGCCCCTGGCAGCTGATCTACTGGTGAGGTCAGCATCTGCAGCGAAGTGCACCCTGGGACCCGGAGCTATGGCAAGGGACAGATAGGCTTCCAGGGACTGGAGGAAGCCCCAGGTAAGTCGATCTTGTTTTATTTTTTAGTTTTGTTTTACCTCAGACGTGTCCTTTAAGCTTTAAACTTCATAGACATGAGTGCCCAACCTTTAGAAAAACTATGTAAGGTGGGCGATTGCAAGTTGTGCTTCTCTTTGACTCTCCTCTGAAGAGTGACAGCGTGGAATACTCAAAACAACTTCACAACGATCTGAAAGCAAAGATTGTGCAGTATCTTGGTTTAGGGAAACGCTACAAAAAGCTATCTTAGAGGTTTAAACTGTCAGTGTCAGCTGTAAATAAATTAATCAAGAAATGGAATGCCACATGTACAGTTGTTGTTAAACTCTGATCTGCCAGGCTAAGAAAAATACAGGAGCAGCATATAGAGGATTGTGAGAATGATTGCAAAGAACCCACTGACTACCTCCAAAGACCCGCAAGTACATCTTGCGACTTGCTTCCTACTGTAATGCTAGGTGCATACCATACAATTTTCTGGCAGATTTACCTGCCAGATCGATTATTTCCAACATGTCCGATCTGAATTTCGATCGATTTTCCGATCATTTTGGTAATCTTTTTCCGATCAATTTTCCAATCGATTTCCATTCAGTTCTATCAAAATCGATCGAAAAAATAATTATGGCTAGTTTAGGGCCTGGTGTCCTTGCAAAAGTCAAGGGTCTGATGAATTCAACCCAGTATCAAATTTTGCTGGATAGGTTGAAGCCCTCTCTGACTTGAATTTCATTGAAAATCTGTGAATGATTTGATTTGAGGCAGGCTGCTCGTGCTCGGCAGCTATAAAATTTAACTAAACTGGAGAGATTTATGGAAAATTGGTCAAAAAATCTCCATTCAGAAGACACTCATCATAGGCTATAGGAGGTGTCTAGAAACTGTTATATTTGCAAATGGAGGCTCAACAATGTATTAATTGAATATCTCTGTTGGGTTGCTCACATCGTTCCCTTTCCCCAATGGATCCCCTGTAATAGCCACTAGGATTGAGAGTGCACCCACCGGGAATGAGCGCGCAAGTGCCGCAACACTGCTGGATGGATATATCCATCCAGATTGCCACTAGGGATGGCCCTGATTAGGAGAGCTCATGGAGAAGCATGTGATCAGTTTGATCAGCTGATAGATTTGTGAGGTTCTGATTTGCTGTGATGACTTCCTGGTTTAACACATGATCAGGACAAGCAAATCAGAACCTTACAAATCTATCAGCTGATCAAACTGATCATATGCTTCTCCATGTGTTCTCCTAAGCAGGGCCATCCTAACTGCCACTAAGCGGCACCTGCTAGACAGATGTATCTGTCCAGATAGGCTTAAAGAGTAACTGTTAGGCATGAAAAACAAAATCAATTCTCTATTTCTATCTGTTAATCATATAAAAGGAATGCTAAAAAGGCAATGCATAACTTTAAAATCAATCTTACTTTTTTACTGCAGAGATTAATCCTCATGTCCCCAGATCCTTAGTACGCAGCCAGTAATCAACCGCAAAAGAGAAGTTGCAGTGCAGGCTGGGGCAGGGGAAATTTCTGCACTGACCAGCCTGATTGGCTGCAGCCTGTGTCACTCTCACACCTTTTCCTCTCATTGGCTGCCTTCCATGACTGTCCGTGTCTGCCCCCTCCCCACACTCCAGCCCGACAGGCATCTCCGCCGATTTATGAGGGCAGTGGCTGCCACCACCGCATTGCATCCATGGGGACCCCCGTCCCTGCTACCATTTCCTTAGGGATTCCCTGCATTTGCAATCTACCCTGTAGCTTCCATGGCTCGGTGGGACACTATTGGTGTGGGGAGGAGGGGGGAGTAAGGGAGGAAATGACCTCACAATTGGCTTCAGCTGGAGGGAGTAAAGATGGCCCCTGCCAGCGAACAGAATTCTCTCCATTTACCTTTTTTTATTTTATAAAGTTCACTGAAATCAACACTTGGAATGTGCAATGCACATGTTATCAAATTATAAATACTGCGCCACAGTTCGCACAGTGATTACCACTTTTTACAATAAACAGTCAATGGGATCGCTGCAGAAAGTCCAGTCACTGGGTAATAAAGTTCAATTGTACTGCTGCGCTCTCCAGTCCTGTAATAAAAAGCAAACTCCACATAGGGCAATATCATTCAAACTTTGTGATACACTATTCCAACTCCTAGAAGCCACCAGTGTCTTTTGCTCCCCAGGTGTCACACGAATATATGTCCCTCGTCCCCTCTCACTAGATGTTCACCAGATTATAACCACCTCAACTCTCAGGTGGATCTTAAACAGAACGTTATAATCAGCTTCACTTGCTTCTGTAGAAGAGAAAAAACTCCACAAAGAGTAGTACAGTTCAAATAGCGAGACAATTCAAGTGCTGCAAACACCGTGCCTGTGTATCAACATCCATTAATCGTGCCACTCCAACTCATTGGCCTCGATTCATAAAGCATTCCCGCATGCGTAAATGCTGAAAACAGCTGATTTTACCGAACACTGAACAAAATGTGTATTCATAAAGGCTGTTTCCGCATGCGGAGCTGACATTCCGGAGCAGAGTGATTAATCACCGCCTTATGCGGCGATTCTAGGCAGAAATGTAACAAAATGTCAATTCATAAAGATTAGAGGAAGCGGTATGCGGACGGGGGAATACCGCTCCCTCTGATGTGGCGAGAAGCGTGCGGAATACAGTGCAGTGATCGGGACAGACCTCCCAAGCAGCAGCAGAGAGAACACCGCACGGAGGGACTCAGCCAGCTCCTGTGTTTCTGCAAGGCTCCCGACAGCCTACCGCCTGCCTACAGTGGGAAATCTCCGCTCAGCTATCGCAACTAGCAACATTTTATGAATGCCCACCCTGGAGTCAGAAATACCGAGCGCGGAGTTTCCCCCGCACTGATTTACATCACCGAACACTTTTTTATGAATCGAGGCCTATGTATGCCACACTGCTCACCAGATGTAGCCCACCTCTCAGCATAGGGGGAAACTGCGCTCTATAGTGTATCCAATCAAATCCACGATCCTCAGTAGCTTACAAAAAGCCTCTTGCAAGGGCTTTCCTTTATTCTCACTGTTAAAATAACTCAATAAAAACATAAAAAGAAAACATATATAGCGTAATACTAATTAAGCCTCTATGCGCAGTAAACCAATTTCACTTACGCCTTTAGAAGCATTCATGCGTATATCTTAACAAGTTGGTGCCAATGCCCATCCATCTGACTCCTGGCTCCCGGGTTCGTCCTGGCGATTCCTCGCTCCCCCGTTCCGCCTCCTCACTCAGTCGCAGGGTAAATTCTCGTACGCTTCTCTATTGACCGGCCGGTCTGTGCGCTTCCTGGATCTACGTCACACGTATACTAGGTATTAGTAATTATAGGAATTATTCCTGACACTAATAAGCACGGCCACAAGATGGTGCACTATATGCTTGCAGAATACGGGGAATTAAGTATTTTACGATATGTCTAAATATATGTAATGATATGGATAATTGTGTGTAATTTTAATTGGATCATATGGAATACTGTAAACAATGCCCATCCAGTTGTTTCAAAATCGATCCTCCAATCAGAAGGCGGCGGGGATTATGTATACAGACTTCAGACGTCAGGAGGCGAAGCCCCTGATGAGTCTGGTGTGAGGACGAAACGCGCGTAGGGCATAGTTATACGTCTGACGTAGATTCAGGAAGCGCACGGACCGGCCGGTCAATAGAGAAGCGTACGAAAATTTACCCTGCGACTGAGTGAGGAGGCGGAAGGGGGGAGCGCGGAATCGCCAGGACGAACCCGGGAGCCAGGAGTCAGACAGATGGGCATTGGCACCAACTTGTTATGATACACGCATGAATGCTTCTAAAGGCGTAAGTGAAATTGGTTTACTGCGCATAGCGGCTTAATTGACAGTATTACGCTACATATGTTTTCTTTTTATATTTTTATTGAGTAATTTAAACAGTGAGAATAAAGGAAAGCCCTTGCAAGAGGCTTTTTGTAAGCTACTGAGGATCGTGGATTTGATTGGATACAATATAGAGCGCAGTTTCTGCCTATGCATAGAGGTAGGCTACATCTGATGAGCAGTGTGGCATACAATGAGTTGGAGTGGCACGATTAATGGGTGTTGATACACAGGCACGGTGTCTGCAGCACTTGAATTGTCTCGCTATTTGAACTGTACTACTCTATGTGGAGTTTTTTCTCTTCTACAGAAGCAAGTTAAGCTGATTATAACGTTCTGTAGGAGTTGGAATAGTGTATCACAAAGTTTGAACGATATTGCCCTATGTGGAGTTTGCTTTTTATTACAGGACTGGAGAGCGCAGCAGTACAAATGAACTTTAATGCACATATTATGTAAGTAGAGCTAGTATTTATCTACTTATACAGGTCCTTCTCAAAGAATTATCATATTGTGATAAAGTTCATTATTTTCTGTAATGTACTGATAAACATTAGACTTTCATATATTTTAGATTCATTACACACAACTGAAGTAGTTCAAGCCTTTTATTGTTTTAATATTGATGATTTTGGCATACAGCCCATGAAAACCCAAAATTCCTATCTCAAAAAATTAGCATATTTCAGCTGACCAATAAAAGAAAAGTGTTTTTAAAACAAAAAAAGTCAACCTTCAAATAATTATGTTCAGTTATGCACTCAATACTTGGTCGGGAATCCTTTTGCAGAAATGACTGCTTCAATGCGGCGTGGCATGGAGGCAATCAGCCTGTGGCACTGCTCAGGTGTTATGGAGACCCAGGATGTTTCGATAGTGGCCTTAAGCTCATCCAGAGTGTTGGGTCTTGCGTCTCTCAATTTTATCTTCACAATATCCCACAGATTCTCTATGGGGTTCAGGTCAGGAGAGTTGGCAGGCCAATTGAGCACAGTAATACCATGGTAAGTAAACCATTTACCAGTGGTTTTGGCACTGTGAGCAAGTGCCAGGTTGTGCTGAAAAATGGAATCTTCATCTCCATAAAGCTTTTCAGCAGATGGAAGCATGAAGTGCTCCAAAATCTCCTGATAGCTAGGTGCATTGACCCTGCCCTTGATAAAACACAGTGGACCAACACCAGCAGTTGACATGGCACCCCAGACCATCACTGACTGTGGGGACTTGACACTGGACTTCAGGAATTTTAGCATTTCCCTCTCCCCAGTCTTCCTCCAGACTCTGGCACCTTGATTTCCGAATTACATGCAAAAGTTGCTTTCATCTGAAAAAAGTACTTTGGACCACTAAGCAACAGTCCAGTGCTGCTTCTCTGTAGCCCAGGTCAGTCGCTTCTGCCGCTGTTTCTGGTTCAAAAGTGGCTTGACCTGGGAAATGTGGCACCTGTAGCCCATGTCCTGCACACGCCTGTACACGGTGGCTCTGGATGTTTCTACTCCAGACTCAGTCCACTGCTTCCGCAGGTCCCCCAAGGTTTGGAATCGGTCCTTCTCCACAATCTTCCTCAGGGTCCGGTCACCTCTACTCGTTGTGCAGCATTTTCTGCCACACTTTTTCCTTCCCACGGACTTCCCACTGAGGCACCTTGATACAGCACTCTGGGAACAGGCTATTCATTCTGAAATTTCTTTCTGTGTCTTACCCTCTTGCTTGAGGATTCAGGTCGGCAGTCTTACCCATGATTGCAGTTTTGAGTAATGAACCAGGCTGGGAGTTTTTAAAAGCCTCAGGAATCTTTTGCAGGTGTTTAGAGTTAATTAGTTGATTCAGATGATTAGGTTAATAGCTCGTTTAGAGAACCTTTTCATGATATGCTAATTTTTTGAGATAGGAATTTTGGGTTTTCATGAGCTGTATGCTAAAATCATCAATATTAAAACAATAAAAGGCTTGAACTACTTCAGTTGTGTGAAAGATGAATCTAAAATATATGAAAGTCTAATGTTTATCATTACATTGCAGAAAATAATGAACTTTATCACTATATGCTAATTGTTTGAGAAGGACCTGTATATGTCGTTTTTTTATCTGGCAAAGTATGGCTGAATGCTCCTCTTTAACCACTTGAGGAACACAGTCTTTCTACCCCTTAAAGGAACCAGAGATGAACGTTGCACACAAAATAAACATATCAGTCGATAGCTTGTAAAGAATAAATGCTCTACCTGATAATTTCGCCGCTCTGGTGTGCCTTTTTTAGTGTTTTTTATCCATTATTGCTCCAGGAAAAATCAAATATGGCCGCCGGCTCATATCCCTTCTCCTTCCGGGTTATGAGTTGTTCTAGATGTGCTGTCTAGGCTATATGAGACTATGCTGCTATCTAGGCTATATGAGAAAGGCTCATCTGTGTGCTTTCATTTTGGTATGATGTGCAGCTGCCTGTAGGAATGCAGTTTCATAGGAATGAAACTGCAGTCATCATCAGTATCTAGTGCACACAGAGCACACAGGGATCATATTGCAGCCACAGAGCTTCTCTCTCAGCAAGAGCAGCCCCTCCCCTGTCAGCACAGCTCTCAGTATGCAAAGCAGGAAATCTAAGCCAGGAGGTGGCAGGCTTGGGCTTGGAAAGTCTCCACAGAAGAGTGACTCAGCTATAATGATTCCAGGTCAAACCTAGACTGAGCCAGTCCAGGATTCTTATCACAGCTGCTAATAGACTAATTAAGCAGATAACAATGAAACTAAAAGCAGGGTAGGTGTTTACTGTCATGTTCCCACTGATAAATGTAATAAAATACATGAGGGTGCTTCGTCTCTGGTTCTCTTTAAGGACCAGAGCCTTTTTTTCCATTCAGACCACTGAAGCTTTAATGGTTTATTGCTCAGTCATACAACCTACTATCTAAATGAATTTTCCCTCCTTTTCTTGTCACTAATACAGCTTTCTGTTGGTGCTATTTGATTGCTGCTGCGATTTTTAGTTTTTATTATATTCATCAAAAAAGACATGAATTTTGTTTAAACAATTATTTTTTTAACTTTCTGTGATAAAATGTGTAAAATAAAGTAAAATTTCTGTATACATTTTTGTCCAAATTTATTGTGCTACATGTCTTTCATAAAAAAAAACATTCAGTGTATATTTATTGGTTTGGGTAAAAGTTATAGCGTTTACAAACTATGGCGCAAAAAGTGAATTTTCCCATTTTGAAGCACCTCCGACTTTTCTGAGCACCTGTCATGTTTCATGAGGTGCTAAAATTCACAGAAAGTATAAATACCGCCCAAATGACCCCATTTTGGAAAGAAGACATCCAAAAGTATTCACTGAGAGGCATGGTGAGTTCATAGAAGATTTTATTTTTTGTCACAAGTTAGCGGAAAATGGCACTTTGAGACAAAAAAGTTTCCATTTCTGCTAACTTGTGACAAAAAAAATGAAATCTGCCACGGACTCCCCATGGCCCTCTCTGAATACCTTGAAGTGTCTACTTTCCAAAATGGGGTCATTTGTGTGGTGTGTTTACTGTCCTGGCATTTTGGGGGGTGCTAAATTGTAAGCACCCCTGTAAAGCCTAAAGGTGCTCATTGGACTTTGGGCCCCTTAGCGCAGTTAGGCTGCAAAAAAGTGCCACACATGTGGTATCGCTGTACTCAGGAGAAGTAGTATAATGTGTTTTGGGGTGTATTTTTACACATACCCATGCTGGGTGGGAGAAATATCTCTGTAAATTACAATGTTTTGATTTTTTTTTACACACAATTGTTCATTTACAGAGAGTTTTCTCCCACCCAGCATGGGTATGTGTAAAAATACACCCCAAAACACAATATACTACTTCTCCTGAGTACAATGATACCACATGTGTGGCACTTTTTTGCACCCTAACTGCGCTAAGGGGCCCAAAGTCCAATGAGTACCTTTAGGATTTCACAGGTCGTTTTGAGACATTTGGTTTCAAGACTATGCCTCACGGTTTGGGGCCCTAAAATGCCAGGGCAGTTTAGGAACTCCACAAGTGACCCCATTTTAGAAAGAAGACACCCCAAGGTATTCCGTTAGTAGTATGGTGAGCTCATAAAAGATTTTATTTTTTGTCACAAGTTAACGAAAATTGACACTGTGAAAAAAAACAATAAAAATCAATTTTCGCTAACTTGTGACAAAAAATAAAATCTTCTATGAACTCACCATACCCCTAACGAAATACCTTGGGGTGTCTTCTTTCTAAAATGGGGTCACTTGTGGGGTTCCTATACTGCCCTGGCATTTTAGGGGCCCTAAACCGTGAGGCGTAGTCTTGAAACCTTCGTAGAAGATTTTATTTTTTTTGTCACAAGTTAGTGGAAAATGACACTTTGTGAAAAAAACAATAAAAATCAATTTCCGCTAACTTTTGACACAAAATAAAATCTTCTATGAACTCGTCATACACCTGACGGAATACCTTGGGGTGTCTTTTTTCTAAAATGGGGTCACTTGTGGGGTTCCTATACTGCCCTGGCATTTTAGGGGCCCAAAACTGTGAGGAGTAGTCTGGAAACCAAATGCCTCAAAATGACAGTTCAGGGGTATAAGCATCTGCAAATTTTGATGACAGGTGGTCTATGAGGGGGCGAATTTTGTGGAACCGGTCATAAGCAGGGTGGTCTCTTAGATGACAGGTTGTATTGGGCCTGATCTGATGGATAGGAGTGCTAGGGGGGTGACAGGAGGTGATTGATGGGTGTCTCGGGGTGATTAGAGGGGAAAATAGATGCAATCAATGCACTGGGGAGGTGATCAGAAGGGGGTCTGAGAGGGATCTGAGGGTTTGGTCGAGTGATCAGGAGCCCACACGGGGCAAATTAGGGCCTGATCTGATGGGTAGGTGTGCTTGGGGGTGACAGGTGGTGACATGAGGTGACTGATGGGTGTTTCAAGGTGTCATTAGAGGGGGGAATAGATGCAAGCAATGCACTGGCAAGGTGATCAAGGGTGGGGTCTGAGGGCGTTCTGAGGGTGTGGGCGGGTGATTGGGTGCACTAGGGGCAGATAGGGGTCTGATCTGAGGGGTAGCAGTGACAGGTGGTGACAGGGGGTGATTGATGGGTGATTGATGGGTAATTAGTGGGTGTTTAGAGGAGAGAACAGATGTAAACAATGCACTTGGGAGGTGATCTGACGATGGGTCTGCGGGCGGTCTGATGGTGTGTGGGGGTGATCAAATTGCCTGCAAGGGGCAGGTTAGGGGCTGATTGATGGGTGGCAGTGACAGGGGGTGATTGATGGGTGATTGACAGGTGATTGACAGGTGATCAGTGGGTTATTACAGGGAAGAACAGATGTAAATAATGCACTGGCGAATTGATAAGGGGGGGTCTGAGGGCAATCTGAGTGTGTGGGCGGGTGATTGGGTGCCCACAAGGGGCAGATTAGGGTCTGATCTGATAACTAACAGTGACAGGTGGTGACAGGGGGTGATTTATGGGTGATTGATGGGTAATTAGTGGGTGTTTAGAGGAGAGAACAAATATAAACAATGCACTTGGGAGGTGATCTGACGGCGGGTCTGCGGAGATCTGATGGTGTGGGTGGGTGATCAGATTGCCCGCAAGGGGAAGGTTAGGGGCTGATTGATGGGTGGCAGTGACAGGTGATGACAGTGGGTGATTGATTGGTGATTGACAGGTGATCAGTGGGTTATTACACGGAAGAACAGATGTAAATAATGCACTGGCGAATTGATAAGGGGGGACTGAGGGCAATCTGAGCGTGTGGGCGGTTGATTGGGTGCCCGCAAGGGGCAGATTAGGGTCTGATCTGATGGGTAACAGTGACAGGTGGTGACAGGGGGTGATTGATGGGTAATTAGTGGGTGTTTAGAGGAGAGAACAGATGTAAACAATGCACTTGGGAGGTGATCTGATGGCGGGTCTGCGGGCGATCTGATGGTGTGGGTTGGTGATCAGATTGCCCGCAAGGGGCAGGTTAGGGGCTGATTGATGGGTGGCAGTGACAAGGGATGATTGATGGGTGATTGACAGGTGGGTTATTACAGGGGGGATAGATGCATACAGTACACAGGGGGGGGGGGTCTGGGGAGAATCTGAGGGGTGGGGGGGTGATCAGGAGTCCCCAGGGGGCAGTTTAGGGCATAAAAAAATAGCATTGACAGATAGTGACAGGGAGTGATTGATGGGTGATTAGGGGGGTGATTGGGTGCAAACAGTGGTCTGGGGGGTGGGCAGGGGGGGTCTGAGGGGTGCTGTGGGTGATCAGGGGGCAGGGGGGGCAGATCAGTGTGTTTGGGTGCAGACTAGGGTGGCTGCAGCCTGCCCTGGTGGTCCCTCGGACACTGGGACCACCAGGACAGGAGTCAGCCTGTATAATACGCTTTGTATACGATAAAAAGCGTATTATATGCTTGTATTGCGGCAGATTGGGGGTTAACATCCCGCCGGCGCTTTCGTATGGCCGGCGGGATGTTGTCGCGGGTGGGCGGAGCCTGTTGCCAGGGTCAGCGCGCGTCACCACTGACGCGATCGCTGCCCCGCAGAGCCGAAAGGACGCACTGCCGATGGGCGTATTGCGGTCCTTTTGGCATCCACTTTGCCGCCGCCCATCGGCTGTGGGCGGTCGGCAAGTGGTTAAAGTGAACCTCCAGACTAAAAATCTACTCAGCAGCACTGAAAAGGCTTGGTGTTTCTTTAACAGTTTCACATCATCAGAACTTTGTTTTTCTTACCCAAGTCTCATTTTTAGCTGCACAGAAGAAAACTGCCCGGGCATTTTTCCCCTGATGCTGTGCAAAGCATGATGGGATTTTTGATGTTGTTGTTCTCGTTCTGCTGTTTTGGTGCAATTTTTTTACTTTAATTTTGAATTTGAGATTTGAAGCCTAGCACCCGCAGCTGGGAGGGGTGATCAGGACACAGGACAGTTGGAACTGCACCCATGAAATCACAAACATTAGCCTGTTTTTTTTAAAAACACGGTGGGTAATACATTATATTACCTATCCATTTTAATTAACATAACTAATGTAACTTAATGTAACTTGATGACAGTATATTTGTTTAGGCAGAAGTTCCCCTTTAAATGGTTAAGAGGGGTTCCCAAACTTTTCATGTGCCTGTATATATAAAGCTCAGTCCCTAGCATGACAATCAGACTCTGGCATATATTTATTGGAAAAAAAACCTGTCCGGGTTTTCCAGTAAACAAAGAGTATAGTGACCAGATAGCTAGTATAGTGCCCAGTATAGCTAGCATGGTGCCCAGTATAGCTAGCATAGTGCCCAGTATAGCTAGCATAGTGCCCAATATAGCTAGCATAGTGCCCAGTATAGGTAGGTAGTGCCCAGTATAGGTAGGTAGTGCCCCAGTATAGTGCCCAGTATAGCTAGTATAGTTGCCCCAGTATAGCTAGTTTAGTTGCCCCCAGTGTAGGTAGTTTCGTTGCCCCCAGTATAGCTAGTTTAGTTGCCCCCAGTATAGCTAGTTTAGTTGCCCCCAGTGTAGCTAGTTTAATTGCCCCCAGTATAGCTAGTACAGTTCCCCCCAGTATACATGCCCAGGAGGGGGGAAGCAGCACTAGAAGGAGGGGCAGTGGAGGCAGCGGTGGAGAGGGGGAAATATCCCCCCCTCTCCCTCACCTGGGACCCCTCTTTCTGCCTCTCTCCCCCTCCATTTAGCGGTGACAAGTGCGGGCTCGGCAGCGGGGAGACATGCGCAGAATTACTCACCACTTCCACGTTCTAAGCGCCGGCAATGTCATGTCGTCACACATCTCCGCCTTCAATGCCGCCCACTGTGCTTCCGCTAATCAGGAAGCACAGTGGGCGGCATTGAAGGCAGAGATCTGACGACATGACGCTGCCGGCGCTTGGAACGCGAAAGTGGTGAGTAATTCTCCGCATGCCTCCCCGCCGCCGAGGCACACTTGCCACCACTAAATGGAGGGGGAGAGAGGCAGAAGGAGGGGTCCCAGGTGAGGGAGGGGGGGATATTTCCCCCCTCCCCACTGCTGCCTCCACTGCCCCTCCTTCTAGCGCTGCTTCCCCCCTCCTGCGCCCTACAGTAGGTACAGGTCTGGCGAGAGGCCAGACCTTTACGGCACACCAGGCAACATCCCGCGGCACACTAGTGAAAAATGCTGATCTAGAAGAAAAACTGAGTATGTGTGCTGATCCTGGTGATTCACTTCAATCAGTTTTTTATCTTATTGAGGTAGCAGGATATTGTTCAGGTCTTTCCATAAACTGGACTAAATCCACTCTCTTACACATAGACAACTCACCACCAGACACCCCTTTAGATCCATAAAATAGCCTTTACAAATTGTGAATACTCGAGAGTCCAAACAATTTTCCCTTTGTAGTGGTGATTCAGAAGGGTGGCCAGCTAGTAATCATCCTGCTTTTTGATGCTCCAAATGCAGGGGTCCCTCTTTAAAGGACACCCGAGGTGAAAATAAACTAATGAAATAAACAATTGTATCTATCTTCCTTCCCCTAAAAATGACTTTTCAAGATATTCCACCGTTTTATTTTGTTTAAATCTACTTTTTAAGTTTTAACTGTTTTATTGCTTTTGCTCAATGACGCATTCATTTAAGTATGCCAGAGCTAAAATCTATGAACTGTTGACCTTTTGTATCTCTTTCCTGCTCTCCGAAGCCATTTTCTGCTAGGAAAGTGTTTTTAGTTGCAATTTCTTATCAGTGAGGGTCACACTGTAGTCACTTCCTGTCTGAGTCAGGACTGAGTTAGCCACTTACATACCTGATATTTAACTCTTTCAGGCAGAGAAAGAAAAAAAAGGACACAGCATAGTTCTTTGTGTGCTAGGCACTGTACATACCCATGTCTATCTAATCATGTCACATGTCACCTCGGGTATCCTTTAAGCACTGCAATACGTGGACACACATATGGGCCTGAATTCACTAAGCAGTTAAGACTAGTCTACACATGGTTTTTAGTCTATTGATTGTTTTGTTTAAGGTTTTAGACCTGTTTTTAGACCTGGTCTAACATTCAGTAATTACACAATTCCCAAAGGCAAACAAGGAGTAAACATGCCCACTTTTTTTCTGACAAAAATTAGACCAGCTGATTTCTTGTTGGTAAAGTAATTCTGTGAGGTATTTTAGATGTGAGGATTTAACATTTTGAATTAATTTTGCAGGAGTTTAATTGTATGCAGAGGAGAGCTCATCATAGGAGAAGGATGTCAGTCATCGCTACTTGTTTGTGAATTGCATCGTTTGATCATCTCCCCTGATTTACCCACTTAATTACCAAATAGTTTAGATCAGGTCTAAAACATTTGGTAGTAATGAATTCCCCTTTGATGCAACTGACCAAACCATCAGTAGACTAAAAACCATCAGTAGACTAATCTAAACTGATTAGTGTATTTAGGCTATGAAATATTAGTATCCTGGGCTTCCTCCTCCTGTTTCTCAGTGGGCCCAAAAAACATCTTCCTTTTGAATTGCATCCTTTGTGTAACTAGAAGCCAGTGACTGACAGAGTGGGAAAGGGCTGGAGTAGAGTTCATGATGGACTGTAGCAGGGCTAAATGGTTAGTGGTTAGGCCATAGAGCAGAGAGTTGCAATAGTCTATTTGTAAAATAATCAAGGCAGTGTCCTGTGTGTGCAACTCTGAAGGTCCTATCTGTGAGATTAGAGGCAAGATAGGAGAGTGAAAGACCATGAATGCCCCTAGATGAGAGGATGGTAAACTGTTTCAAGAGCAGAGGAGAGGTCTAGGAGGATGAAACTGGAGTAGGGAACTCTGGATTTAACAGTTGCGAAGTTGTTGGTTACTTTGAGTAGGACAGTTTTGATTAAGAATTCAGAATGGAGGTAATCAAACAGAAAATGAGTTGTGAGGTGATCGATTAAGTCAAAGTAGACGTGGTGCTCCAGTGGTTTGGAAGAGAAGTAGAGGAGAGAGGGCAGTAGCTGGGCTGGGAGGAGGGGTCAAAATAAGGTTTTTTGAGTATAGAAGTTATGAGGGCTTGCTTGAGTGTGGAAGGAAATATACCTTGGTTGAAAGGAATTTGAAGAGGAAGGTTAGGCCAGCTGAGATGGTAGAGGAGGACAGGTGAGTAGGTAGGTGAGAGGAAATGGGGTCAAGGGGGCATGTAGTGGAACAAGATTTACAGATGAGAGAGCAGACAGTGAGTTAAGATAGTGGTGAGAAAATACTTAGGGAAGATATAATGTTTGAGGTTTGTATGGAGAGAGGAGGCTGCTGGGTGAAGCTTTTCCTGATAGTGATTTTTTTTCAATAAAGAAAGAGACAATGTCCTCAGCTGAAATGCAAAGAGTGGGGGGTTGAGGTGGGGGCTAAAGGAGGGAGTTTAAGGTAGCAAAGAGTAGTTTAGGGTTGTGGGACTGCGAGGAGATTAGGGAGGAAAAATATGTGTTTGGCTGCTGAGAGGGCCTGTCTGAGTATGTGCAGAGCCTTTTTGTAACTCTGGAAGTGCTCAGGCAAATCATTTTTTCACCAATGCCCTTCAGCTATCCAGGAGCTGTGTTTCATTAGTTGATCTCCTAGTTAAGCCAGGGTTGTTGATGGGCCCGGTGACGGAAGACAACAACAACAACAACAACAAATAACATTTGTAAAGCGCTTTTCTCCCGTGGGACTCAAAGCGCATAAGCATGGCTCCGACCATCGTGGTACAGGGGAAGAATTTTATAAATCTGGAAATGCCAGGCTAAACAGGTGGCTTTTCAGTCTGGATTTGAATAGCTCCAGGGATGGTGCTGTCTTTACTGGGTGTGGTAGGGAGTTCCAAAGAGTAGGGGCAGCATGACAGAAGGCTCTGTCTCCAGATTTTTTGAGGTGCACTCTGGGAGTGACCAAGTTTATAGAACTTGCTGATCTGAGGTTGTGAGAGGTGTGGTGCAGCTTCAGCAAGTCCTTCATGTATCCAGGGCCCAGATTGTGCAGGGATTTGAATGTCAGCAGTCCAATCTTGAAGAGTATTCTCCATTCTACTGGTAGCCATTGCAGTGAGCGAAGGATCGGTGTAATGTGACAGTGGCGAGGCTGGTTTGTTAGCAATCTGGCAGCAGCATTCTGCACTAATTGCAGGCGACGCAAGTCTTTTTTGGGGAGGCCAGCATAAAGGGCATTGCAGTAGTCCAGCCGTGATGTGATGAAGGCGTGGACTAGGGTTTGAAGATCCTCTGGGGGAATCAGATGTTTAATCTTTGCAATGTTCTTCAGATGAAAGAAGGAAGATTTAACTACAGATGAAATTTGGTTTCTGAAACTCAATTCCCCATCGATTAGTACGCCAAGGCTGCGCACAAGGTTGGAGCTGTTTATGTCTGAATTCCCAATCCTGATTGGTGTTGCTTTAGGATAGAGCTGTTTTGATGGCGAGCACTGGCTTTGGACAAACAGGACCTCAGTTTTGTCAGCATTCAGTTTCAACCAGTTATCATTCATCCATGCCTGAAGCTCAGCTAAGCAAGAGTTTATTTTTGGGGTAGGGTCTGTTCCACCAGGTTTGAAGGACAGGTATAGCTGTGTGTCATCGGCGTAGCAGTGGTACGTCAGGCCATGTCGTTGGATAAGTGTACCGAGTGGCAACATGTAGATTGCAAACAGCAGAGGGGATAGGATTGATCCTTGTGGCACTCCGAATTGTAGAGGTGCAGGTTTGGACATTATAGGTCCTAGGGATACTCTCTGTGTTCTGTCAGTCAGGAATGATCTGAACCATTGGAGGACTGATCCACTGATGCCACAGTACTCCTGCAGTCTGTTAAGCAGGATTTCATGGTCAACTGTATCAAAAGCCGCTGAGAGATCCAACAGGATTAGGATGGAGCATTCCCCTCTGTCCCTTGCCATGAGCAGATCGTTGCAGACTTGGATGAGGGCTGTTTCACAGCTGTGGTGTTTCTTAAAGCCAGATTGTAGAGGGTCCAGGATGTTGTTTACTGACAGCCTGGTTTCAAGTTGCAGATAGACAGCCTTTTCAATAACTTTACCTAAGAAGGGGAGGTTGGAGACAGGTCTGTAGCTGCTCATAGCATCTGGATCCATGGAAGGTTTTTTGAGAAGGGGCTTGATGATTCCTTCTTTTAGAGAGGTAGGAAACCTCCCTGCTTGCAGAGAGCAATTTACTATTTTGTGAAATGCTGGACCAAGCAGGTCAGGGCATTTCAGCATATGTTTAGTTGGTCCAGGGTCCAGGTCGCAGGTTGTCTGGTGGAGACGACAGAGGGTGTCTGAGATCTCTTCCTCACTAATACTTTTGAAATCAGTCCAGGGTGTTAGGTTGTTTTTGCAGCTATTTCCATTAGTTGCATGAGTCTTGGGTGCTGTGGACTGAATGAGAGACCGAATAGAAGATACTTTGTCAGCAAAGTAGCAGGCAAATTTCTCACATAGCTCCTTTGAGGGAGTTATAGTGGGTTTTAGACAGGATGGATTACATAGTCTATCAACTGTGCGGAATAGTTGGGCTGGTCTGTTGGCGGCCTTTGCGATCTCCTGTGGTAGGTAGGAGGATTTTTTCTTGGTGATCGCATTTTGGTAGCTTTCCCGGTGAGAGACAAGGGTGTGTTTATCTTTTGAAATCTGAGATTTTCGCCACTTCCTTTCTAGTCTGCGCACTTCTTTCTTTAGGTCCTTTAGTGAGCTGTCAAACCACCGTGCATGGTGAAGTGGTGTAGATCGTTTGATGCGAACTGGAGCGAGGGCGTCATAGGCAGATGACACTGCATGGTTGTAAATCAGGACCATGGAGTCTGGGTCTGCGCAATGATTGGTTAATGCGTCGAAGTTGAGGATATTCTGAACGTGCTGGGGTGAGACATCTTTCAGTGAACGGTATTTTATGAGTTCTTTCCCTCTGTGTTTTATCGCTGGTGCTGTCAGAGAGAAGTGGATGGTGTGGTGGTCTGACCATACCACTGGGTTTATATCCATGTGTGATATTAAAAGTCCGGAATGAAATATAAGATCCAGGGTGTGCCCTTTCGTATGGGTGGGGAGGTTGATAGCCTGAGAGAAACCCAGTTCATTCATTATGAGAAGTAGTTCACTTCCTAGCTGGGAGTCGTGATCATCCACCCATGCATTGAAGTCTCCCAGGATGATCCATCTAGGGTGTTCCACTGTTACGCAGGATAAGAGTTCAGATATTTCCTTAAGAAAGGCTGGACCATTTTTTGGGGGGCGGTATATGAGCAATATGTTGATGTTTACTTCTGCTGACAGTTGAGCTGCAATACATTCAAAGGTTTCAGTGGGGCCTATGGGCAGGGGCCTTATGTTCAAGGAGGATCTGAAGCATATGGCAACCCCCCCACCCTTGCCGACTTGTCTCTCACAGTGCAAGATTGAATAATTGGCCGGCACGGTTGCTTCAAGAGTTGGGCCTGCATGCTTCCCAAGCCAGGTCTCTGTCAAAAAGGTCAAATCAGAGAGCTCTATTAGGTCATGTATAGTTGCAGTCTTATTATTTATCGATCTGGCATTGCAGAATGGCATTGAAGACCGCGGATTAGGGAGCCAGAGTCAAAAGCTGAAGTTAAGGTGTTGTGATAATGAGCAGCTGCTAGCTCAGGGTCAATAAAGGGGGGGTACAGTAGAGGATGCAGAGGGATTGATACTTAGTATCTGGATGTTGAGATTGTGAATGTTTCTGAACTTGTGTATAGAAGTCTACCATGGTGAAGTGTAGGGACTGGATGGAAGGATATTCAATTTGAGTAAGTTATGCTCAGACAGTGGGAGGGAAGAGTTGATGAGGTTGGATAGGGAACAGTATATAGTGATGATTAGGTGGAGTGTGTGGCCATCAGCATGGAGGCAGTGGTGGACCAAAGTGTGAGGTCAAGGGAGGAGGTAAGTGACAGGAAGGAGGTATGTGACTTAGAAGCACAGGAGGTGTTAGTGTCAGTGGAGATGTTGAAGTACCCAATGATGACTGAGGGAATGCCAGTGGACAAAAAGAGGGAAAGCCCTCTTCCTGTCTACTTCTTCCTCACCCTCTTCCTCTTGCAAATCATGAAGCTGTCCAGTGTGCCTTCCTGTGCTTTCTGATGCTGGCTATGCACTATGGAGTGGAAAGTCACCCTCATCCTCTTCTTCCTCGCCACTCTCTTCCTCCATCTCCTCTCACTACTTTTCATCAGGGTGTTGTGCTGAGTCTCCTCGATCTGCACCCTGCAGAACTCAGGGCCAGATTTATCAAGAGTGTCTGAGACAAAATATTAGTAGGTTCTTAGAAATCCATGCAGAACTGTCTCAGACATCTTAAAGAGACTCTGTAACAAAATTTTCAGCCTTAGTTCTTCTATCCTATAAGTTCCTGTGCCTGTTCTAATGTGCTCTGGCTTACTGCAGCCTTTCCTAATTGCACAGTGGCTGTGTTATCTATGTTATATGATCTAATCTGTTTTCTTCTGTCCCCTCTGTCCGGCTAAGGCTGGAATGTGTTGAATGTGCAGGGCTGCTTGTGATTGGATAGAAGTGATACACACCCTCTGCAGGCCCCCTGCAGGCTCTGTATGACTCACACATTCTGCTTATGTGAGCCTATCACAAGCTGGTTAGTTTGTTTGTAAACACTGCCTAAACTGTTAATTACAAGCCAGGATTGCAGCAGAGAGTGGCAGAAACAGCACAGAGAGGCCCAGGAGAACATAATGAATAGAATGGTATGCTTTTTGCTGTAAAAATTTTAGAGTACAGATTCTCTTTAAGAAAGCATTAGATAGTGCAGATTCCTTCTAAAACTGTGGTATAATGGGAGGAGCTAGGAAGGTCTCTCAGGCAGTGCAATGTGTGAGGGGAATTGCTGTTGCTTAGGTAACCAACACACCGGCTGTATTGATAGCAGCAGGCTCTGAGGAGGAATTCAGCAGGTGGGAGGAGCACATCACAAATCATGTCTAGCCTGCACTCTGCAATCATGTCTAGACTGAAATTCTACAGCTGTAGAACTGCTTTCAAGCACTTCTTAATCTGCCCCAGTTTAGGGATGGATCTGCATTTCTCTTAACTGTAGTGCAGCTCTAGAAAACCACGCTAAACTGCCACAATTACTAGGATTTAAGAATGTTCTTATTATCATGCAGAACTGTTCTCCCTGCTTAGTGTAGTGGGGGTGTCTCAGCACCTTGCAGGGAAAAAAATATATAGGAGACAAATACGGGAGCCCAATAGTGTAGTATATTAGTATGCAATTGAAAAAAAGGAATTTCAATAAATTACTACTCACAAAAAAGTGTTGCAAGGGCAACCAACCGTAGGAAGCAGGTGGAGACCATAAACCCGACTCCACTCGGGGTAGTCCCAACCGGGACCTGGATGTGGTCGCTCTCCTTGAAAAAGTAGGGACAGGTGTCCACTGTGGGGCACCCACAGGTGGTCTGTCACCACCTCTCAAACACAGATTGTTTGGGGGTATAGCTATGCACAATTGAAGATAAAGAGGCACCCTGGTTGAAATAAAAGCATCTAAAAACAGCTTAAAATCGAGGAAATAATATGAGGTGGCTTACCTCAATAACGAAATCCTTGTATATGACAAAAGATTTTTATTTAGCACAGGCAATGCGTTTCGCGGGTCCAAGCCCGCTTCATCAGGCCAATAAAAGTGCCAAATGAACAAGTCGATATGGCAAAGGGAGCCTCTCTTTGCAATATCGACTTGTTCATTTGGCACTTTTATTGGCCTGATGAAGCGGGCTTGGACCCGCGAAACGCGTTGCCTGTGCTAAATAAAAATATTTTGTCATATACAAGGATTTCGTTATTGAGGTAAGCCACCTCATATTATTTCCTCGATTTTAAGCTGTTTTTAGATGCTTTTATTTCAGCCAGGGTGCCTCTTTACCTTCAATTGTGTTCTCCCTGCTGGTTAGAACAGATTAAGAAGAAAAAACTGTTGGTAATGCGTTGATAAATCCCCCCCCCCCCCCACTGTGTCTTCTCCCTGTAGTGATGAGTCCCTCACCAACACCCTTTAGTGCTGAGTCTCCTTTTCCCCTCCTGTACCCTTTGTAGTGCTAAATTACCTCTTCCCTTGCTTCCTATAGTGCTCAGTCTCCTCCCACTACACCCTGTAGTGCTGAGTCTCCTCCCCCTGCACCCTGTAGTTCTGAGTTTCCTCCCCTGTAGCCATAGAGTACACAGTAGGATGCTTTCTTCTGTGTATAAATTGCTACTTCTTGTAATGATGAGTGACAGGGGAGGGTGCTCTGTACACAATGCAGCAATAAATTATCTGGTGAACCGGTTAGTGCAGAAGCATTTACCCCTAATGAGGGGGAGCAATTGAAACCAATTCTATATACAACAAACTACAGAAACCAATTACTCGCAATGCATATCAAAATTTATTAAGTATCAAAAGCATAATCACCCCGAAATAACAACCCCCTCCACCCAAAAAACACTGCCTGTGTAAATTGGAGCGCTCCTCATTCACACACCCACACATACAACCATGGGTCTTGGTCCATAATGTGTTCACAAGTTGGATGAAACAACGGTTAATCACCAGATCTTACTAAGACTCAGACTCCCACGTTAAAGTCCACTGAAAAAATTGGAGTCATTGATCTGACACTGTGTCTTTCTAATTAATACTGTAAGCCTCCACAGACAAGACTTCAAGCTTGTTCTGCTGAATAACAAGTTCTCAGGATGTCTTGCACTCTAGTGTGTCATAGAAACAGTCCGTTTTGTTACTTTATCCAACGCTGCACAGCAGCACTCACCACCTCCTCATGCGTCACACTGTTAAATCTGGGCACTGCAGTCCATGACTTGTATCCGTGGCGTCCCGTGGTTTACACTGTCAACACTTGCTGTGCTAGATTGTGCATGTAGTGAGTCCTTTCTGGCCGGCCAGGTTGTAATTCTCCATGTGAGGTGGAAGGACGCTAAACATCACGCGCTCTCCAGCTCCGGCGGCATATAGCCACGCCTGCATACGCGTTACGCCCACTCACATCACGTGGGCTTCTTCAGTGCATTCACTGTGGACCTAGCTTAGGGGGCGTTGTATTGCCTTTTTATCTTCATAGACACATCCCCCTCACGTACGGAGAGGCACTCAAGCCATTCAGCTGTCCATAGATCGCTTGCAGATAGGGTCAGATAGAGATTCCTTCTATTACTTAAAGCGGAATATAACCCTGCATTTCAACTTTGCTCTAAAACATTATTTACAGTATATTATATGCAACCAGCATTTTTTTTTTACTAGACCAGCATTGGAAGGGTTACACATTGCTTTAAAGTTCCTGGAGATTTCTGCAGACGCATCCGAAGCTGACATTGATGCATTTTGTTTACATAAATGTATCTAAGTGTTGAATGTGACTCATCTCTCTGACTGAGAAGGAGTTGGAGGACAGCCAAAGAGTGTGTAACATTTCTCAATAGATACATTCAACTAAATAGAATGTAACAATCTGAACTTCTGCATATCTCTCCACGGAACTTTAAACCTCTGTGTTTAACCCTTCCAATGCTGGTCTAGTAAAAAAAAAATGCTTTTTGCATATAATATGCTGTAAATAATGTTTTAGAGCAAAGTTGAAATGTAGGGTTATATTCCGCTTTAATTCGTTCACTCCTTTGTACAAACTCTCTTTATCACTCACTAGGCAATATGTAACAATGACCATCTTGTTTTAGGTAGTACTTCAAATCAGCCAGAAAGACTACTATGATGTTTATAACTTTGCATTGTTATTTTGGGGTGATTATGCTTTTGATACTTAATACATTTTGATATGCATTGCGAGTAATTGGTTTCCATAGTTTGTTGCTCTGTACACAACACATCTGTGTGCAAGTGTTTTTACTTTATTTGCAGAATATCCCCGATTAATTAGGAAAAAGATATAACTAGGAATAAGACTGTTTTATTTGAGGACTAGGGCAGGCTAGGACTAAGCTGCTGCTTTTTACAGAAAGGATTATTATTTCTTAAAGGACACCCAAGGCGTAAATAAACAATTGTATCTATCTTCCGTCTCCTAAAAGTGACCTTTTTTTGACATTGCAGTTTTATTTTATGTTTAAATCTACATTTTAAGTTTTAACTGATTTATTGTTTTTGCTCAATGACACATTCATTGAAGGATGCCAGAGCAAAAATCTATGAACTATTGACCCTTTTTATCTCTTTCCTGCTCTCAGAAGCCATTTTCTGCTAGGAAAGTGTTTTATAGTTGAAATTTCTTATCAGTGAGGGTCACACTGTAGCCACTTCCTGTCTGAGTGAGGACATAGTCAGCCACTTACATATCTGATATTTAACCACTTAGGTCTATCTGGATGGATATTTCCGTCCAGATAGCCTGCCCTACTGCTGCGCCAGGCACTCTCCCCTGCGCGCTCCTGCCACCTTCCGCTGCTCCAGAGATCAATGAATGGTAACACAGTTCCCATTCATTGATCTATATCTCCCTATGAAAAACTGATGGCTTCTCTGAAAAGCCGAGATTTTTCTAAGTTTAACATCATACAGGATGAAAAACCCAAAAATTACTGTGGTAATCTTGTGGCCAAATAGTAAAACTACATCTACATACTTTTTTTTTTTTTAAATATACACAAATAATTATATTTAAAATTACCTGTTTACTTCCCCACTCCAAAAAAACCCAAATAAAATTTTTGTTAAAAAAAAAATAAAATAAAAAAAACAAACAACATAAATAGTTACCTAAGGGTCTGAACTTTTTTAATATGCATGTCAAGAGAGTATATTACTATAATGTTTTTAAATTAGTGCCAATAGTGATGGTGTAATAACTGGGACAAATGGGCAAATAAAATATATGGGTTTTAATTATGGTAGCATGTATTATTTTAAAGCTATAATGGCTGAAAACTGAGAAATAATGATTTGTTTTCCATTTTTTTCTTAATATTCCCATGAAAATATAATTAGAAAAAAGTAATTCTCAGCAAAATGTACTACCCAAAGAAAGCCTAATTGGTGGTGGAAAAAAAACAAGATATAGATCATTTAATTGTGATAAGTAGTGATAAAATTATTGGCGAATGAACGGGAGGTGAAATTTGCTCGGATGCATAAGGTGAAACGACACTGAAGGCTGAAGTGGTTAACTCTTTCAGGCAGAGAAAGAAAAAAAGGAACACAGTATAGTTATTTGTGTGCTAGGCACTGTACATACCCATCTCTATCTCATCATGTCACATGTCTCCTCGGGTATCCTTTAACCATTTCTGCCGCCCAGACATGATCCTCATGTCTATGACGCGCTCCCGTGCGCGATCGCGGGCACGCCCCCGTGCTGTCCCCTGGTAGCCCTGGGATCAGTGAACGGGAACATGGTTCCCGATTACCGATCCGTGTCCCCACCAGAAAAACCGAAGCGCTCTTACTAGAGGCTTCAGTCTTTCTGCAAAAATAAGTTTCCCCGTGCACCTTGTGCTTCCGGTGATCGAGAAGCACAAGGAGAAAAAAAATAAACTCAAGGTGGCCATCTTAGTAAAACTACATCTATATATTTTTTACATTACAATTTACACATATAATAGCATTAAAAATTAACTGTTTATTTACCACACCAAAATATTACCCAAATAAAATTTTTAATGGAAAAAAAAATTACAATGAAAAAAAACAAAAAAACCCCATAAATAGTTACCTAAGGGTCTGAACTTTTTAAAAATGCATTTGAAGGGGGTATACTATGAACATTTTTTGAATTATAAGCTTGTAAATAGTGATGGACGCAAAACGGAAAAAATGCACCTTTATTTCCAAATAAAATATTGGCGCCATACATTGTGATAGGGACAAAATTTAAATGGTGTCATAACCGAGACAAAAGAGCAAATAAAATACATAGGTTTTAATTATACAATGTACAAAAGAGAAGTGGATATATGCACAGGACTGCAGGATACAACCTGAGTGCTACTTCCCTGACGATGCGCCACAGCACACAGGCGCGAAACGGCTGTTGACCTTTTCTCTCTCTGCCTGTACCTCTCTCCATGGTGGTGAAGTATATGGAATTTTAACTATATGGAATAAAGGCTATGTTTTATCTGATGTGCGCACCCGCTTGCTCTTGTAATACAATAGGTTTTAATTATGGTAGCATGGATTATTTTAAAGCTATAATGGACGAAAACTGAGAAATAATGAATTTTTTCCATTTTTTTACTTATTAATCCTCTTAAAATGCATTTATAATAAATAGTTCTTAGCAAAATGTACCACCCAGAGAAAGCCTAATTAGTGGCGGAAAAAACAAGATATAGATCAATAAATTGTGTTAAGTAGTGATAAAGTTATTAGCGAATGAATGGGAGGTGAAAATTGCTCTGATGCATAAGGTGAAAAATCCCCGCGGGCTGAAATGGTTAAAGAAGAGAGACTAAAAAGTGTTTGTGAAAAGATGAAGTAGGAACCAGTGTGGTTTGATTTCAAAAATGGTATCTTGCTAACAAATTGCCATATCCATAACAAACGGTGAGGTGGGGTGTGTCCTAAATGTGGTCCTTTTTTGATCTCTGAAGTTGTGAGGTGTGCGTAAATGAAGAAGTTCTGGCTTCAGGCACTGTCCCCCGATGCCTCCCCACCCCTGCAGAGCCTGTGAAAACAGCAAGAAAAGGCAGATCTTCTTCCTTGCTCCCTGCCCACTACCCACTTACTTTTCACCTCCTTTCAAGCCTCCTCTCTTCATCATCAAGGAGTGGAGAGCTGGAAAGAGTTTAGGAGGGAGCAGGGGAAAAGATCTTCCCCTTCCTGTTTCTCCAAATTTTACAATATTTAGATGGGCGCCACTGGATCGGGAGGCAGTGGAGTGGAGGACAGAGCAGGCAGGGCAGCAAGTATGTGTGCCATAAAGGCCCTTCCCTAACCTTATGATAACAAAAGGGGGCGAAAAAACTGACTTTGTGCCTTGGTGCTGAAAACCCCAGCTACGCCTCTCCTCAGGGAATACATTTTCTTCTTAGGTATAAAATATTATTTTAGCACCTGGCAATAAAAAATTAACAAAAAAGTGGCTAAATAAGTAATATAAAACCTATTTTGGGATTTTTCTTGCTTGCAGGTGGCTTAAAATACAGTATGTTTTATTGGTAAGGTGTGAAAACTGGTGAATAGTTGACTGAATAGGAGCCATAATGTTTTTAGAGTAGTGCAGTGAAGCTATTACCTACTCCAGCATTGGACAGTCCTCTCTCCTACATGGTATCATGATGTGACAGATAAAAGAAGAGAAACAAACAAAATTGACTGCTTTAAAAATCAGAAAGTTTTACTGGATATATTATGTCATATTGATTATGATTAACTTTGTTTTTACTGCATTCATTCATTTACATAGGCCTTTGTCGCATAATTCAAAACCAAATTGATGATAACTTCCTAGAGCTTAATGAAAAATACAATGATGACACATATTATGAAGAAGGTGACATTGTCAGGTTTAAATGTAAGACCGGATACTCAGCTGATAATGAACTAACAGCAACATGTACCAAACCACGGAGGCCTGCCAGTGCCCCACCAGTACTGAATTTTCCAGTTTGTATAAGTGAGTAGCGATTTATTGCAAATCAGGAAATTATAAATGTTATAGTACATTTGTAAAGCTTGTGTGTGTTTATGTATTTGCCAACAATAACATTGCTTCAGCCGCAGGGAATTTTTTAATGTGTAAAGGTAAAATATAGTAAAATAAGGTTTTTCAAGTGCTTATGTAAAATGCACATTTTTTGATGATGATTGTGGCTGCTGAGATACCCAGAAGATTGTAGAATTCTGCTGGTGGTTAAAGTCAATAAGGGTTGCTGTGAACGGTTATTTCACACATTTTTCTGTAAAATTTGCTAAGTCTGCAGACAATCTTTTGTGATTCTTGGCCATCACTACCCAGGCAAGAAAGCAAATTCCCTCCAAGGTTTACTGATTCCCTGAAAGGGAATACAGGCTAATTAGTTTTAGGCTAAAGCTGTCTTCTCTGTGAACCACATGGTGTGGTGGACTGTAGAAAGGCGTGTGAGTTTTTTGTGCTGTGAAAGAGTTGATTGTACTTTCAGTTGTTTCTTTTGACCTACGACAAACAGTAGGTTAGTTTCCATACAGAGGTTACTTTAGTAGTGCTTTAGTAGATTGCCCATCTAATGCAAGGTTTCAATTATTTTGTCAGTCACCTGTATTCTGTATACATTGCAAATTGTAAAGAACAAATAAAGCACTGGTGTTGTTAAATCACAAACATTTGTGGGGAGGTGCGCATAGGCTTACTGCACCTAGAGTTGAGCTGAAATTTTCGTAATTTCGCATTACTATAATTACGCATGCGAAATTTGCGATTACGATGCGAAATTAGCGTAGCGAAATTGCCATTAAAATCGTAATTGAAAATACCGTAAGCGTAATTTTCAACGCGAAATTTTGCGTTTCGTTCATGCCGTAATTTCGCATTAAACGCTACCGTAATTTCGCGTTAAACCGTAACGCTCCGTATAATATAAAAAAGCCGCCGACTTTAAGGGTTAATAGCAAAGCCCCCTTAAATGCTAAGAGCCTCAAATTTGGAGAATATATTAAGGAGATCAGGAGGAATAAGAGGAAAAAAATTTTTTTCAAAAAGACTTTATAGTTTTTGAGAAAATCGATGTTAAAGTTTCACAGTAAAAATGTATACATTTAAAAACCCGCCGACTTTAACGGTTAATAGCAAAGCCTGCTTAAAGTTTAGGAACACCAAATTCCTAGGGTATATTAAGGGGATCAGTGGGAATAAGAGGAAAAAAATTTTTTTCAAAAAGACCTTATAGTTTTTGAGAAAATCGATTTTTAAGTTTCAAGGGCGAAAATGTCTTTTAAATGCGGAAAATGTCAGGTTTTTTTGCACAGGTAACAATAGTGTATTATTTTCATAGATTCCCCCAAGTGGGAAGAGTTTTACTTACTTCGTTCTGAGTGTGGGAAATATAAAAAAAACCGACGTGGGGTCCCCCCTCCCAGACCTCTTTAACCCCTTGTCCGCCATGCAGGCTGGGATAGCCAGAATGCGGAGCACCGGCCGCGTGGGGCTCCGCACCCTGACTATACCAGCCCGCATGGTCCATGGATTGGGGGGTCTCGGAAGGGGAGGGGCAGCCAAGCTTTCCCCTCCCCCTCCGAGCCCTTGTCCAATCCAAGGACAAGGGGCTCTTCTCCACCTCCGATGGGTGGTGGAGGTGGAGGCCGCGATTTCCTGGGTGGGGGGTTCATGGTGGAGAAATGAGTATAGAGGTACTTGTAGTACCCCTTACCCATTTCCTTTAAGAGTTAAAAGTAAATAAACACACAAACACATAGAAAAAGTATTTTAATTGAACAAAAAACATAACCACGAAAAAAGTCCTTTAATATTCTTAATTAACCATTAATACTTACCTGTCCCTTTAAATAAATGATCCCACGCAATATCCTCGGAAATGTTCTATCAGTTACAATGTAACAAAGTTATTACAATGTAACAACTTTGTTACATTGTAACTACGCCGCACCCGACGTCACTCACCGCCGCCGCCGCCGCGTCTGCGCTGCAGGACCCGACAGAGCTCTGAGCTATAGCTCAGAGCTCTCGAAAGCATCTTTGTATTTGGGCTCCAAGGAGCCCCATTGGTCCTTAGCAGACCAATGGGGTTCCTTCTGATTTGAAGGAACCCCATTGGTCTGCTAAGGAGTAAGGACCAATGGGGCTCCTTGGAGCCCAAATACAAAGATGCTTCTCAGAGCTCTGAGCTATATAGCTCAGAGCTCTGTCGGGTCCGCTGCCCTCCCCGCCTCTCCCACATGTCACCCACATGTCACCCACATGTGGGTGACAGATGTGGGCGGGGTGGACAGCGGGAGCTGCGGGGACTTAGCGTCCTGCACGGACGCGTATGCGGCGGCTGAGCGGCGAGTGGCGTCGGGTGCGGCGTAGTTACAATGTAACAAAGTTACATTGTAACTGATAGAACATTTCCGAGGATATTGCGAGGGATCATTTATTTAAAGGGACAGGTAAGTATTAATGGTTAATTAAGAATATTAAAGGACTTTTTTCGTGGTTATGTTTTTTGTTCAATTAAAACACTTTTTCTAAGTGTCTGTGTGTTTATTTACTTTAACTCTTAAAGGAAATGGGTATGGGGTACAAGTACCTCTATACTCATTTCTCCTGGGAGGGGGGGTGGGCATCTGGGGGACCCCTTTTTAAAGGGGACTCCCAGATTCCACCATGAACCTCCCCCCCAGGAAATCGCGGCCTCCACCTCCACCGCCCATCGGAGGTGGAGAAGAGCCCCTTGTCCTTGGATTGGACAAGGGCTCGGAGGGGGAGGGGAAAGCTTGGCTGCCCCTCCCCTTCCGAGACCCCCCAATCCATGGACCATGCGGGCTGGTATAGTCAGGGTGCAGAGCCCCACGCGGCCGGTGCTCCGCATTCTGGCTATCCCAGCCTGCATGGGGGACAAGGGGTTAAAGAGGTCTGGGAGGGGGGACCCCACGTCGTTTTTTTTTTATATTTCCCACACTCAGAACGAAGTAAGTAAAACTCTTCCCACTTGGGGGAATCTATGAAAATAATACACTATTGTTACCTGTGCAAAAAAAAACTGACATTTTCCGCATTTAAAAGACATTTTCGCCCTTGAAACTTAAAAATCGATTTTCTCAAAAACTATAAGGTCTTTTTGAAAAAAAAAATTTTCCTCTTATTCCCACTGATCCCCTTAATATACCCTGGGAATTTGGTGTTCCTAAACTTTAAGCAGGCTTTGCTATTAACCGTTAAAGTCGGCGGGTTTTTAAATGTTTACATTTTTCCTTTGAAACTTTAACATCGATTTTCTCAAAAACTATAAGGTCTTTTTGAAAAAAAAATTTTTCCTCTTATTCCTCCTGATCTCCTTAATATATTCTCCAAATTTGAGGCTCTTAGTATTTAAGGGGGCTTTGCTATTAACCCTTAAAGTCGGCTGCTTTTTTATATTATACGGAGCGTTACGGTTTAACGCGAAATTACGGTAGCGTTTAATGCGAAATTACGGCATGATACGACTGTAATGCGAAAATTACGCGAAAATTACGCTTACGCGAAATTTCGCGAAATCCTTCTTCATTACGATTATGTACTTACGGCCATAATCGTAATTACACTAATTACGCGAAATTTCGCAAAATCGTAATTAGGTCATTACGCTCATCTCTAACTGCACCTCCTGTGGCATCTGTCAGGATCTCTCCTGTAGCATGTTCTGTCGGTTGCAGTGGAACTGCAACCGAGCAGTTCTGATTTATCTGCTTGCATTCGGTTGCGCATTCGCAATAAAACTTATTGTCATTTGCAATCATTCTGCAGTTCAGAGCAGCTCAGGATGCTGTCATGACTCCTCCTATTTAGCCCTGGATTTCCTACATGCATGTTGTTGCATAATATTGCACGTATTTGTTATGAGAGTCTTTCAGCTAGCAGCTTGTAATCAAGCTAGCTCAGGATTGAGTGATTACCTTTTAGCTGTGTGGGAATTTGCATGTCTGCATCCATTGGCTGATGTCCACATAAAAGTCTGCCTCCCATTTCAGACCCCGCTCGACGTAGCGTTCAGCTCCCTGAGTTGTTGCTGGGTCATTCATGTGAATTGTATATTGCATTGTTTAATCTAGTTTCTTGCTTGGACGTTTGCTGTATCCGTGGGGATACAGTAAAGTCCTTCTGATCCTGATAGCTTGGATTCTGCCAGCACCACATTGGTGACTGGTAGTATTCCTTCTTGCCTTGTTCCTGAGGACGTAACCAAAGCAGCGGTTCTCTCCTATCTGTTAGTCTAGTCTATGTCAGTGTGAATGTTGCCGTCACTGGGGCAGTGACTAGATTGGCAAAGCATTCCATCTGTCTGTCTGTTGTTTGTGTTGTTAATTGTTATTACCTGTGCTTTAGCTAGTTTCTTGATAAATACAGTGGCTTGCAAAAGTATTGGGCCCCCTTGACATTTTCCACATTTTGGCACATTACTGCCACAAACATGAAGCAATTTTATTGGAATTTCACATGAAAGACCAATACAAAGTGGTGTACACGTGACAAGTGTAATGAAAATCATACATGATTCCAAACGTTTTTTACAAAGAAATAACTGCAAAGTGGGGTGTGCGTAATTATTCAGCCCCCTTTGGTCTGAGTGCAGTCAGTTGCCCATAGACATTGCCTGATGAGTTCTAATGGCTAAATAGAGTGCACCTGTGTGTAATCTAATGTCAGTACAAATACAGCTGCTCTGTGACGGCCTCAGAGGTTGTCTAAGAGAATATTGGGAGCAACAACACCATGAAGTCCAAAGAACACACTACAAGAAAAAACTAGTTCCTGGAACTCACAGGTATTGAACTATGAATACCACAATATCGTGGGAGCATGGGGCTGGCAATGGCTAAACCAGAAACAACAATCAAAAGGACAGACCCTGCTTCACATTCAGTAGAAAAAGTTTATTAAAGCATGAAAAACATCACTGCATAAGCACCATAGTGTTACTTTAAAATCATACTTCACTGCTGGTGTAAACAAGCGCAGCCGGCTGGGCTCACACATGCACCTTCCACTTGTATCACATCAGTCACACCCGGGATCCCTTCACTCATCCACTGTATAGCAGGGGACTATCTATAAGTACAGCAAGCCAGAGTTCAGCAAAATTCCAAGCAAGGAGATGTAACAAACCCTGCATAGGGCTTAGCAAAGCCAGTAGAAGCACATGCAGGTCACAGAGGGCGAGGGTAAAGCATGGATTCATAAAGCCTGAAGCATGGAATTGCAATAAACCAGCTTGAATCTGCCTCACTGAGGCTCTCACCACTCAGGAACAGTTTCTGGTGATCTCCCATCTACTGTATCAGGAACATGGCAGTCTCTTAGCAGGCAGCTTTCACTACCCTGGGCAGTCCACATGCTCAGCAGGGCAGGCAGGGTCCTGGGTGTCTCATGCAGCTGATGGAAAGCGTGTGCACACGTGTTTTGCCAGCCAGTGATCTCTCCAGCCACACAGACCTTCTCTTGTATGTCCTCCCACACGGTCAGCCGGCGCCAGGCTCCGTGGTAGGCTTCATGCAGGGTGTGTGGTCGGGTAGCGCTTGGTAGTCAGTGAAGAACGCCTTCACCACGCGTATCGGCCGCTTCCGGCCTTAATCATGTGATCTGGAGTCAGTAGTTCAGAGCTGCTACTTAAATAACGTCATGCAGCAGTGTAAAGGCTTCACCTCTCTTTGCTGCCATCATGTGGTTGTTTTCTTTAATGCAGGCCATGTATTGTGATTTCTCTATTCGCTTGAAAGCGGCCATTAGGTCGCCTCGTATCATCGCCATCTTGTGGATAATTCTCTAACTGCATTGTGTCCTTATTTTCCTCAATGCAGTACGCTTATTTATCATCATATATGCGCATCAGTACGGCCAAAAGGACGCTTACAGACCTTGCCATCTTAGCTTGATTTTCTCATATGTTTGTATATATCCATCCAAGTGACAACAGTTCAATTCCAAGGACTATTTTCTGTTATAGGTAATAGAAGCGGTTACGATCACACTGGGTTCCAAGGAGTGGGAGATATGTTATTCTTATACTTCCTGTCCTTGGCTATGTTATCATCATTAAAGTTTGGGCAGGCATTGATCTACTTAGCACACAAACCCCAGGTGTGTGCAATCGCTCCATATTTACCATTGATTCATAGCCACCCATATTTGCATCCATTGATGTCTGGCCACCATACTCACTCAGCTGTTCGTGACATTTGCACATTCATCTCACATCATCCTATCCATCCTATAGTTTAGGACATGGCTGACTGATACACCCTAAAACCCACACTAAGACACGTGTGTGCCCCTGTATAGGTCCCAGATATCATACTCATCAGGGATTACTTCACTACTGTTAAATTTAATTATCCCATCAAAGTATTGTGTTCCTACAAAAAGGGAGCAAAGCTAAATTCAGTATTGAGGCCATTTGGTGTCAATGTGCCTAATTGGTATATCCACCGCGTCTCAATTTGTCTCAAAGTCTTGTCTAGGTCTCCACCTCTTGCCAGAGGCTCCATCTTATATATACCTTTAACATGGACTGTTGCCACCCTCGATTCATATGTAGAAAAGAAAGTGATTCCTTGGGGGATAAGGGAAAAGATCCGCCCCTCAGGTCAGTTAATCAATGAACGGTTCATACCGAAATGGAAGGTAGGGTGTATCCGTAGAGGAATAAAAATCATGGAATTGATGGTTGAGGAGGAAAGGATACAAATGGAAGAACTAGAGGAGGACATTACTCAAAGTATGATCCTTATGGAGGAATACAAAACCCACCCAGAATTTGAGAAATTCAATGCCCAACTAAAGAAAGAGGTAGAGAGTAGTCAGAAAAAGATCAAAAATGTGAAAAAGAAAAAGTTTCTGAAGGATATTGATGACTGAAATGATGGTGAGTATTTTGAGTGCAAACCTAACTTCCCACGGACGAGATATGGGTCAGAAACGCAGAAATCTGAGGATGATCAGACAGTTGGTAGTGGGTCCCCAATAGGATCAGAAAAATCGGTTAATTTTTTAGAAGAAAGTCAGGACGAGGAAATAGAGGAAGAAGAGGTAGAAAAAAGACTAAGAAAGAGGAAAAAGAGCAAGAGGTCCAAAAATCCCCAGAGAAGACACCCCCAGGACAGGAAAAAACAGGAGGAGAACAAATCGATCCTCAAAAGGAGAGAAACATTACCGAGACAGGCCAAGAATCAGGTCAGGAAGAAGGAATATCAGTAGAATCGGAGGTTGCAATGTCCACAATGGGGAGCAACAATATTATTAATCTGTCTAAGTTTCAGCTGAAGCCGGAACATCACACCTTGTTGGACAAAGGTCTTTCATTTTGCCCCTTTACCCATGGGGATCAGTTTGAGGTATATAAGGATATACAGCTGTTTTTAAGAAAGGTAAATTTGAAGTGCATGTACCATGATCGGAAAACATCTAAAAGTAAATCGTGTGATGATAACTTGGAGCCCATGAGCAATAAGATGGATCTGGACCTGAAAGACAGGCGGACCCTAATTGAACTCGGGGCATTACAAAATGAAGGCCGAATGAATGACAGTATTGGGGATGAGAACATAGTATATACAGGTTTGAAAAAGAAATCCTCATTCTTTCCACCCATTAATTTAAACAGGCATTTGCGAGTATTTAATGAGGCTATGGAACGAGATCTGGCAAAAATAAACTGGAGACCCCCCCACACGGGACAACATCCCAGAAATGGAGCGTGAGGCACTGTTAGAACTGCGCTCAGCTGAAGGTTTCCTAGTGAAGCCCAGCGACAAAGGAGGGAATGTTGTCCTGTGGGATGAGGGAGAATATGTTAGTGAAGCACAACGACAGCTTCAGGATGAACAGGTGTATGTGAAGCTCAGCAACAATCCATTCCCTGACATTGTAGCCAAGCTCAATGCAATGCTAGACGAGGGGGCCCTGATGGGAGCTATTAATGCAGATGAATATGCATATATGAAAGTGGAGCACTACACGGTCCCGGTCTTATACCTCACCCCCAAAATACATAAAAACAAGACAACACCGCCCGGACGACCTATCGTCTCGGTGGTGGGAGGACCACTTGAACACTGCTCAATTTTTCTTGATGAATGCCTGAAGGGACTGGTGGCCGAACTACCATCTTATGCTAAAGATACAGGTGATGTTATTAAATTGATTGATGGTTTTGAGGCTCAGGATTCTGACCTCCTGGTGGGAATTGATGTGGAGGGATTGTATACCTCCATACCGCATGAGGTTGGAATTGCGGCCACACAGTTCTTCATGCGGGAGATAGGAGGAGTTCCACTTTTAAGAACTCAATTCATCGTGGAACTATTGGAATTCATTTTACAGTACAATTGCTTTTGATTTGCTAGAGACTACTACCGCCAGATCAGGGGCACGTCGATGGGGGCGGCCTGCGCCCCAGCCTATGCCTGCCTGCATCTCGGATTATGGGAACGCAGTGAGGTTTATGGGCATGTGGAATTTGGGGCGCACGCCGCCCTGTGGATTCGTTATATCGATGACGTGCTCCTGGTCTTGAGAGGCTTATGACACTTATGACATTTCTCGATCAGCTCAACCAAAATGACAGGAATATTAGGTTGACCAGTTCGATATTGACCAGATGAAAATTACGTTCCTGGACCTGACGATTGAGAAACATGACAAGACTCTCATAACCAAAACTTATCGTAAGCCCACTGCAAGCAACACATTGCTGCATGCAGGGAGCTTCCACCCACCATCATTAATTAAGGGGATACCAGTAGGACAGATGCTTAGGGCATGCCGTAACTGTACCCGTGACTCGGACTTTAAAAGAGAGCTAAAAGCTACGGAACAAAGATTCCTGGAAAGGAAGTATGACACCGGGACAATTAGGACAGCGATAGACAGAGCCGAGAAAACTGAGCGGGCAGATCTTCTGACTAGAAGACACCGTAATAATGACGGACAGGGACCCACTAGAATAGTGACGCGATATGGGTCACATTGGTCACAATTAAGAAGGACGCTAGCCAAAAATTGGCATATATTACAACTGGACCCGACCCTAAGAGAAGTGGTGGGGGAGCGCCCACTACTGACCGCTAGACGCGCACCCAATATAAAAGACATGCTCGTAAGATCAGACTATAACTCGACCATGATAAAAGCAAAGACAATTTGGCTGGGCCCCCATATTCAACCAAAAGGCATGTACATGTGTGGCAGATGCAATGGGCCTGATTCACAAAGCGGTGATAACTCAGTTATCACGCCTAAAAGACTTTAGGCATGATAACCTTTGCACCACACTGGTGAAAAGACAGTTTAGGCGTGATAAGTTTAGGTGTGATAAGTTTAGGTGTGATAAGTTTAGGCATGCTAAGTTTAGACAAGTGTAGATAGCGTGCAAAGTCCAGCACGCAAAGCAGCACCATTAAACTCTATGCGAAGTGCACCAGACTTTGCTAGCGCAAAACTTTTGATCAGCTGTGCACTGCGGTGCTAACCCAGTTGGTGCTTAAACTTATCATGCCTAAACTTATCACACCTAAACTTATCATGCCAAAACTTATTACACCTAAACTTATCACACCTAAACTTATCATGCCTAAACTGAGTTTAGGCATGATAAAGGGCTTTTCACCAGGGTGCTAACTGTTAGCACCGCTTTGTGAATCAGGCCCAATGTCTGCAGCCTTGTTGATCGTACATCTACCTTTAGAAATGCACGAGATAGCCGGCAATACGACATAAAAAAGTTCATAAACGGCGATACAAAATATGTAATTTATGTACTGGAATGCCCGTGCCGGCTACTATATGTGGGGAAAACAGCCAATGAACTAAAAAAGCGTATTCAAAAACATATGTCGATAATTAGGAGTAAAGACAATTATGACAAATCACCTGTAGGTCTACATTTCCACCTCTTCCACGATGCTAACCCGACCTTACTAAAATTTAAAGGTATATATAAGATGGAGCCTCCGGCAAGAGGTGGAGACCTAGACAAGACTTTGAGACAAATTGAGACGCGGTGGATATACCAATTAGGCACATTGACACCAAATGGCCTCAATACTGAATTTAGCTTTGCTCCCTTTTTGTAGGAACACAATACTTTGATGGGATAATTAAATTTAACAGTAGTGAAGTAATCCCTGATGAGTATATCTGGGACCCATACAGGGGCACACACGTGTCTTAGTGTGGGTTTTAGGGTGTATCAGTCAGCCATGTCCTAAACTATAGGATGGATAGGATGATGTGAGATGAATGTGCAAATGTCACGAACAGCTGAGTGAGTATGGTGGCCAGACATCAATGGATGCAAATATAGGTGGCTATGAATCAATGGTAAATATGGAGCGATTGCACACACCTGGGGTTTATGTGCTAAGTAGATCAATACCTGCCCAAACTTTAATGATGATAACATGGCCAAGGACAGGAAGTATAAGAATATAATCTTGGTGGAGGGCTGCTTCACTTCACTGCTGGGAATTGTGAGCACTAATTATATTACATTGCTGTTTGTATATTGTTTTTTGCTGCTGCAATATCTGGTGGATTGTCTGTTGTGGTTCATCTGATATTAAGCAGCAAGTGTCAGTTTTTAAAAGTACAATTTTTTTTTTCTTTTCCCTCTAGTTTGTTTTGCAGCAGGCAATTGGCTAGGGGGAGGGACTAGCTGCAACACAGGTGTTAAATTAAACAGGAAGTGTAGGCCAAACCTCTAATCTTGGTGGAGGGCTGCTTCACTTCACTGCTGGGAATTGTGAGCACTAATTATATTACATTGCTGTTTGTATATTGTTTTTTGCTGCTGCAATATCTGGTGGATTGTCTGTTGTGGTTCATCTGATATTAAGCAGCAAGTGTCAGTTTTTAAAAGTACATTTTTTTTTCTTTTCCCTCTAGTTTGTTTTGCAGCAGGCAATTAGCTAGGGGGAGGGACTAGCTGCAACAGGAGGTATTTGGTCAGCTTCAGGACTCAGTACTGAGCTTGCTCAGTCTGTGGCTTGCTCACTAAGTGGCTGTGACACAAGTGGCATAGGCGTTAAAAACAGGCGTTACAACACAGGCACAAAGAGAGTGGTGAGAGGAAGTAGGTAAGGACTAAAAAAAAAAAAAAAAAAACCTTCAATCAATATTGCGGTTTTTTTGCATTGGTTAGAATGTGCTAGGCACGTTGTGGTGTAGTCTTTAAATTTTGAGGACTCCACCCAAACTTCACTCACTCCACCTCCACTCCTCCACCCCTCCCGCCCCTCCTCCTCCCCTCCTCCCCCCTCCCCCCTCCCACCCCCTCCCCCCCCTTCTCCTCCCCTCACTCCCCACACTCCCCAACTTTACTTACTCTCCCTTTCCTCCTCCCCAGCTACACTCAATCTCCCGTTTCATCTTTTACCGCCACAGTTTACTTTAAATAATTTTTCCCCACACAAAAGTCATCATGTTGGACTATGCTGTACAGTGTACATCCTGCAACATGTATGCATGCCTTGATCAGCGGATTGAGGGTGTTTACTGTTGCCCTGGGTGTGTGCGTGTTGATCAGTTAGAGGCGGAAGTCGCAGAGCTAAATAAGCATCTCGCAACACTGAGAAGCATACACAACATGGAGAAGAGCTTGGATCTCACGATCCAGACACTGGATGGAACCGTCGAAGATGAGGAGGGTGGAGTACAGCCGGACCAAGAAGCAGAGGCAGCCGCTAGTTGGGTCACAGTTAGAAGGGGTAGGGGAAAAAGTGGCAGGGAGGCTAGTCCCGAGTTGTCCCTCACTAATAAGTATGCTTGTTTGCGTAATATTGGGGAGGATGATTCAGGAGTAGCAATGCTGCAGCAGGATGTGCTCCTTAGCAACCAAGGGGCAGACTGCGGTAACGAGAAAGGGAATAGGAGTGCAGCTAAGGCTAGACAGGTAATGGTGGTAGGGGATTCAATTATTAGGCGCACAGATAGGGTAATCTGTTGAAGAAACCGCGAATGCCGTACAGTCTGTTGCCTCCCGGGTGCTCGGGTTCGGCATGTAGCGGAAATAATTGACAGATTACTGGGTGGGGCTGGGGAAGACCCGGCTGTCATGGTACACATTGGCACCAATGACAAAGTTAGTGGGAGATGGAAGGTCCTCAAAAATGATTTTCAGGTACTTGGAGATAAACTTAAAGCAAGGACCTCCAAGGTGGTGTTTTCTGAAATACTGCCAGTGCCACGTGCTACATCTGAGGGACAGAGGGAGCTTAGGGAGTTAAATAAGTGGCTGAGAAATTGGTGTAGAAAGGAAGGGTTTGGGTTCCTGGAGAACTGGGCAGACTTTGCAGTCGGCTACAGGTTCTACAGCAGGGATGGGCTGCACCTTAATGGGGAGGGTGCAGCTGCATTGGGGGAGAAGATGGCTAAACGGTTGGAGGAGATTTTAAACTAGGATCTGGGAGGAGGCGGGAGGATAAAGTCTCAATACGTAGACAAGATGAGGTAAAAAGACAGTGGGAACCTATCATTATGGAGGGTGGAGAGGGGGGTGGGGACAGTGTAAAGATTAAGGAGGTTGGTAAAAATTCAAGTAGCCCATTTCATGTAAACAAAATTGGTAAATGTGGTGGTAAAAATATAAAGTGCATGGTAACCAATGCTCGGAGCCTTGCAAATAAAATAGACGAACTAGAGTTCATTCTGAATGACAAAGGCTATGACATTGTGGGAATAACCGAGACATGGATGGATGAAAGCCATGACTGGATAGCTAATTTAAAAGGATACAATGTGTTTAGGAGGGATAGAACAGGGAAAAAAGGTGGAGGGTGTCACAGGAGCCCTAGTGGCTGACCGCACTTAGCCTTCTAAACGGTGCCAGCGCACGGATCATGCGAACTCTGGTCGCAGTCAATGCGCAGGAACCGTTAAGAGTTAGACGCAGACAAACCAGAAGGGAGCCTGTGAGACACGGGTGATTACAACTTCACCCACTGGTTCAGAGTAAACTGCCACCACCGCGGTTACCATGGGACCGTGGAGCCCACTAACTGACTAGTCCTGCGAATAAAACGGTTAAACACACGATATTCTGTCTAGCCAACAACAAACAAACAGTAGCGTATCTTCAGAGACCCAAGATCAGTTCTGTGTGTGCTGATAAGCAGGGTAGCGGACAGTGAATGACTTGGAGAAAGTCGTTTATTCACGCAATATAAATAATTAATATATACAGACAATTATTAAAATCAACAATTATTAAAACAGTAATAGCCAGTATAAAAAATAAAAGAAGGGAGAAAAATACTTAGTTCCTGGAAAGATGTCCTTTTTGTGGGAAAAACAGAGTTCTGGGTTTCAATCAAAGTTCAGAGTTCAGACCAGGTGGATGCCAGCATATCCTCAAGCTGGCACCGTTGAGTTCAAGATGTTTTCAGGGTGGAGGACACTGAGTTTGGGTCCTCTGCCATTTTTATGCCCCTGATTCAGTAGGAGGGAGTGAGGGCGGGGAGCCATACACCCCCTTAGAAGATGAGATGAGCCCTCCCCTTGTCCTGGGGACTAGAAATCATATCTACCCATATATGGGCTCTATCTCACAGAACCGTACAGGTCAGGGCAGATTTATTAACATTTTCAGGTCTGTCTCGATTTACCCAGCGCCCTGATACCAGACATGAGGGGTGGGACCCCTGCGGTATCATCAGGGCACTTTCAAACTGCCTAACTGGCAGTCCTTACTTTAGAATGTTCTGAAACTTCCTCAGAACCAGCACCGGGGCTCATGCTACACTTCCCCCATGTTTGGCGAAGCTGCCATCTCAGGAACCCCAGAAATATGACAGATCTGGGAAGTTATGGATATGCTATGAGACTCAGGTTATTCCCAGGCAAAGGCTCTTTGAAGTTTGGGGCAGCCAGCTAGGTGTCACCTCCCCTGCTGGGAGGGAGCCAGCGGGTCTGGCTTTCCCCCCAACTAGATTGCTTCTGCCATGGTGCTTGTCACCTTATACCTGATGGATGGGCCATCAGCACAGCTTGAAGCCAGGGACTCTCCGGGGCAGATTAGGCTCAGGCTCATTAGCATATCAAAAGAGCCATCCAGCCTTTAGGATGGTGCTCTCTCTCTGCTAAGAAAAGGACTTCAGCTGCCCCTACACACTCAACCCAGATTGTATCGATTTGAAGCGCAATCGATGCAGGGAATCGAGTGCGATCGCTTTTTCTTCACGGGCGGTTCCAGGACGCGCCTGCGGCCCCGCAACCGTCCGTGACAGCCCTCCCCCTTGTCTGCGGCTTAGCCACACATCCGCAAGATGTGTGGCGGCGCCGCTAACCTGGCTGACGGGCCTCGAGTTGCCGGTACGGCGGGAAAACCTATTGGAGCCTGTGGCTCGGTTCCCCTGGACCGGTCGCGGTCTGCTACCCTCAGGGTTGACCCGACATGGACCGTTCTGGACAGGGCGTTTGCGCCACTGCAGTCGGACGTGGTGTCTGCCGGGACTGCTGACAACGGGCAGTGGGTTGGTTAGGTCAACAGCCAGCCCACGCAGGGTTCCCCTGCTAAGTGGCTGTGGACCTAAGGGAACCCCGCGGGAATCCCTGGACCTTCCCAGCTCCTGACAGACGGCACATGCCCTGCAGTAGTTTGCTACATCCCTGTTCATCCGGGGCCAATAAAACTGGTTCCGAATACCGGCAAGTGTCTTGCGGACACCCGAGTGCCCTGTCAGAGGATTACCATGTGCGGATTTCAGCACATGTCCCCTGAACGCACTCGGGACCACAAGCCATTTGGTATTCGCGTGGGATCTACCTGTAGGGGGCTGTACAGACTCACTGTACAGTCTCCCACCTTCCCAGTACACCTTGAAAGCGGCCCCGTCTGCGAGGGGCTCAGCGGCTTGCTGCCTGAGCACCTCCAGGCTTGGGTCACGTTGTAGTGCGGCTGAGAATACGGCGCTGTCAGTTTCAGCCAACTGGCTCATGTCACACGAGGCCAGCGGCTGAAAGGTCTCATCCCTGCGGTCAGAGGAGGGGGAGGAGGCCGGAACCCCCTCCACCTGTTCTGAGCTCGGTTTCTGAGCAGTGCAGCTGCGCGGTACTGCTAGCACAGGTACACTGTCAGAATGGCACAGACGGACATTACTCAAATCATCATTGCATGCAGTAATGACATTGACAGGTATAGACATTTTTTCATTACAGACAGGTTGTACAGTAAACTCAGGTACAGTTACAGCATCATCACAACAGACAGTCTGTACATCAAACTCAGGTGCCTTTGAAGCAGGCACTATTGAACCTGGTACCCTTGAACTGGGCACATTTAACCCGCCTCCCCCTGGTGCTCCCCCAAGTGTATAAAGTTCCTGGTGGTGGGTGGAGAGTCCGTCTCCTTCCGTGAGCGACAAGGCGGTCGTGGCAGGTTCATAGTAGGACACAAGCTTGCCCAAATCAGTCCCCAGCAACACAGGGACTGGGAGATCCTTCATAACCCCAACAACCCTTTCGTGGATCCCTAATCCCCAATCCAGCTTCACTGTCGCGTGGGCTATGTGAAAACGGGTGCCCTCTACTCCAGTAAGGGCAAGGGATCGGCTGGAGCTGATGCTCTCCTTTGGCACAAGGTGTGAGTGAACTAACGTGATGTCAGCTCCGGTGTCTCGAAATCCGGTGACAACTTTGCCGTTCACTCTAACAAGTTGCTGCTGGTCGGTTCGGTCGCGGATTTCCTTTCCGCGGGCAAACAGGACAAAATCTGATGATCCAGGCTGTGGTTCGCTGGCGGGTTGCCTCTGCTGTGGGTGAGGTGCAGGTGATGCAGATGATCCAGGTGCTGGTGGTGTCTGTCTCCGCTCCGGGCAGTCGAATTTCATGTGTCCGGGCTGGCGGCAGTAGTGACAGGTGACCTCTCCAGGCGCTACAGGCCTGGGTGCAGCAGCTGCGCTGGGTGGCCTCTGTGGCGGACGGCTCACAGGGGCAGGAGAGTCTGCCAGAGTATTGGGCTGACCTCCTCTCCAGCTGGATGGGACAGTTCTGCGTGTATCAGACACCCGGGTAGTTGCAAAAGTCTCAGCAAGGTCTGCAGCGACAGTGGCTGAAGCCGGCCTGCGTGCTAACACAAACTGTCGTACATCAGCAAGGCAAATGTTCAGAAATTGTTCGAGGACTATCAAGTCCTCCAGGACGCCATAAGACCCTTTGGTGAGGCCCAGAGTCCACTGGCGGAGTGTGGTGAGCAAGCTGCTGACCACATCTCGGTACGAATCAGAAGACTTTTTCTGCCAGGCCCTGAACTTCTTCCGATAGGCTTCTGGCGTCAGCTGGTACTTAGTAATGATAGCGTCTTTTATAGCAGCATAATCATTATCCTTCTCCGCAGGCAATTCTGCAAAGGCATCAAGCGCTTTGTAGCGCAGCAAAGGTGTCAGATGTCTGGCCCACTGGTCTTGGGACAGACGATACTGACGGCATGCTTTTTCAAAAGACCGCAAAAACAAGTCAATGTCTGTGTCTTTTTCAATATTAGCAAATTTAAATTTTGCACTTACGGGTGGTGCAGCTCCTTCAGCAGGGAGGCTGGGCGGTGAACTCCGGCTGGCCTGTTGCACTTTTGCCATGTTTAGCTCATGCTGTCGTTGGCGCTCCCGTTCTCGCTCAGCGGCATCCCTCTCCGCGTGGCGTTCAGCAGCAGCAGCTTGCCGCTCCCGTTCCTCCCGCATTTGGCACTCTGTCCGCGCTTCTGCAGATTGGCGCTCCTCACGCATGTACTGCAGGTACTTGTCCAGGTCAGTGTCCATCAGCTTTTGTAATGCCTGCTGCATTAGCGGATCAGTACAAACGGACAGTCCAGTACTGGCCGGTTCCAGGCGAGTACTTTCAGAAACTCTGGGATTGGGGTCCACACTGACATTCTCCTGCGTAACTGTTGCAGCAGGGCCCGCAGGATGCTCAACCTCCGTATGCGCAGAATCTTCAGTCTCTGGTTCCCCTTGACTTGGGTCAGATGGGCTGGTATCCACTTCAGCGGACACCCCCGGCTCCCGCAGTTGCTGGGTATCCCATTGAAACAATTCCGTTACCAGGTCCCGTTGTGTCTTGCGGCCGACATCAATGCCTCTCTCTTGGCAAAGATTTTGCAGGTCCGCCAGGCACATTTTCTTGTAGTTCCCGGACATTTCCATGCCAAATAAAATAAAACTTTTGGGGAGGGGTACTGGCTACACAGTCTCTCTGTATATATAAAAAATATATTGCCTTCCAGCTACACCAACGAATTAGTTCGTTTCTTGATAGCGCTAGCGCTATCTTAGATACTTTCAGCACAACACAGATCCCACCGCTGCCACCACTGTCACAGGAGCCCTAGTGGCTGACCGCACTTAGCCTTCTAAACGGTGCCAGCGCACGGATCGTGCGAACTCTGGTCGCAGTCAATGCGCAGGAACCGTTAAGAGTTAGACGCAGACAAACCAGAAGGGAGCCTGTGAGACACGGGTGATTACAACTTCACCCACTGGTTCAGAGTAAACTGCCACCACAGCGGTTACCATGGGACCGTGGAGCCCACTAACTGACTAGTCCTGCGAAAAAACGGTTAAACACACGATATTCTGTCTAGCCAACAACAAACAAACAGTAGCGTATCTTCAGAGACCCAAGATCAGTTCTGTGTGTGCTGATAAGCAGGGTAGCGGACAGTGAATGACTTGGAGAAAGTCGTTTATTCACGCAATATAAATAATTAATATATACAGACAATTATTAAAATCAACAATTATTAAAACAGTAATAGCCAGTATAAAAAATAAAAGAAGGGAGAACAATACTTAGTTCCTGGAAAGATGTCCTTTTTGTGGGAAAAACAGAGTTCTGGGTTTCAATCAAAGTTCAGAGTTCAGACCAGGTGGATGCCAGCATATCCTCAAGCTGGCACCGTTGAGTTCAAGATGTTTTCAGGGTGGAGGACACTGAGTTTGGGTCCTCTGCCATTTTTATGCCCCTGATTCAGTAGGAGGGAGTGAGGGCGGGGAGCCATACACCCCCTTAGAAGATGAGATGAGCCCTCCCCTTGTCCTGGGGACTAGAAATCATATCTACCCATATATGGGCTCTATCTCACAGAACCGTACAGGTCAGGGCAGATTTATTAACATTTTCAGGTCTGTCTCGATTTACCCAGCGCCCTGATACCAGACATGAGGGGTGGGACCCCTGCGGTATCATCAGGGCACTTTCAAACTGCCTAACTGGCAGTCCTTACCTCAGAATGTTCTGAAACTTCCTCAGAACCAGCACCGGGGCTCATGCTACACTTCCCCCACGTTTGGCGAAGCTGCCATCTCAGGAACCCCAGAAATATGACAGATCTGGGAAGTTATGGATATGCTATGAGACTCAGGTTATTCCCAGGCAAAGGCTCTTTGAAGTTTGGGGCAGCCAGCTAGGTGTCACCTCCCCTGCTGGGAGGGAGCCAGCGGGTCTGGCTTTCCCCCCAACTAGATTGCTTCTGCCATGGTGCTTGTCACCTTATACCTGGTGGATGGGCCATCAGCACAGCTTGAAGCCAGGGACTCTCCGGGGCAGATTAGGCTCAGGCTCATTAGCATATCAAAAGAGCCATCCAGCCTTTAGGATGGTGCTCTCTCTCTGCTAAGAAAAGGACTTCAGCTGCCCCTACACACTCAACCCAGATTGTATCGATTTGAAGCGCAATCGATGCAGGGAATCGAGTGCGATCGCTTTTTCTTCACGGGCGGTTCCAGGACGCGCCTGCGGCCCCGCAACCGTCCGTGACAGAGGGGTTTGTCTCTTTGTTAAGAATTCTCTTACAGCTGTCCTCAACGATGAGATGGAGGAAGATTGCGAAGATGTGGAGTCCGTTTGGGTAAATATTCATGGTGGAAATAAAAGTTGCCAATTGCTTATTGGGGTATGCTACAGGCCACCTCTTATTAATGAAGCTGCAGAACTGCGATTACTACAGCAGATTGAAAAAGCTGCAGGTAAAAATGAGGTCATAATTATGGGCGACTTCAACTTTCCAGACATTGACTGGAGTATTGAGGCTACCCATTCTGGTAAAAGCAGCAGATTTCTGGCAGCACTACAGGACAATTACTTGACTCAAATGGTAACTGAACCAACAAGGGGGAATGCGTTACTGGATCTGATCATTTCTAATAGACCAGATAATGTATCAAATGTGCAGGTTCAAGGACATTTGGGAAATAGTGATCACAACATGATAACGTTTGATCTGGTGACTGATAGGCCACGGGGCAGCGGGACCACTAAAACTATGAATTTTAGAAAAGCAAAGTTCACTCAAATTAGGCAGGCACTAAGTTTGGTGAACTGGGATAATGTACTACAAGAGGAAGACACTGAAGGGAAATGGCAAGCTTTTAAACTTATACTCAATCAATACTGTAGTATGTATATCCCATATGGAAACAAAATGTCTAGGAATAAAAAAAGGCCTCTATGGATGAATAGAAAGGTTAAAGATAAAATGAAGAGGAAAAAGAATGCCTATAAGGTCTTAAAACAGGAGGGGACCGAGGCTGCACTAAGCAATTATAAGGAGTGCAATAAAAATTGTAAAAAAGAAATTAGGCAGGCAAAGATTGAAGCTGAAAAACAAATCGCTAAGGATATCAAATCTAACCCAAAAAAGTTTTACAAGTACATTAACTCTAAAAAAAGAAAGGTTGACTGTATAGGACTCCTAAAGGATGAGGGTGGGAACTCAATGGTGGATGACCAAGGTAAGGCAGAGTTATTAAATGCTTTCTTTGCTTCTGTCTTCACAAAAGAAACAGCACTGTTGCAAACTACAGAGGCAGAAGAGTCTCAATCTTCTAACTGTAATATTAAATACTTAACGCAGGAAGAAGTGAAGGCAAGACTAAATAAATTAAAAATAGACAAGGCACCTGGCCCGGATGGCATGCATCCTCGGGTCCTAAGGGAATTAAGTTCAGTTATAGATAAACCCCTTTATCTTATCTTTTGTGACTCTCTTGCAACTGGCAGAGTCCCAGTGGATTGGCCCCGGAAGCGGAAGTGACGTCAGCCGCTAGAGCGAGAAGGCGGCGATGGAACGCAAGGAAGAAGGTATGTATCCCGCCGCCGCTGCTGCTGCCCGCTGCCCACACACATTCACTAGCTGGAGGGGGGCGCAGAGGGGAGAGCCCCGAGGTGAGGGAGAGGGGGGAACTTCCCCTCTCCCCGCCGACTGTGGGCAAGGCTTTCCCCTCATGCTGCCACCCCTCCAGCCCCCACAAAACGGCCACGAGCGGGCCCCGGGGGGGGGGGAGGGGAGGGGGGGGCACTCTGAAATTCTGCAGGGGGATTTTCAGGTGTCTGCTGCCCACATTACGATTTTCAGGTGTCTGCTGCCCATATTATGATTTTCTGGTGTCTGCTGCCCACATTACGATTTTCTGGTCACTGCTGCCCACATTGCGATTTTCTGGTGTCTGCTGCCCACATTACGATTTTCTGGTGACTGCTGCCCACATTGCGATTTTCTGGTGACTGCTGCCCACATTAGGATTTTCTGGTGTCTGCTGCCCACATTACGATTTTCTGGTCACTGCTGCCCACATTGCGATTTTCTGGTGTCTGCTGCCCACATTATGATTTTCAGGTGTCTGCTGCCCACATTACGATTTTCAGGTGTCTGCTGCCCACATTGCGATTTTCAGGTGTCTGCTGCCCACATTACGATTTTCAGGTGCCTGCTGCCCACATTACGATTTTCAGGTGTCTGCTGCCCACATTACGATTTTCAGGTGTCTGCTGCCCACATTACGATTTTCAGGTGTCTGCTGCCCATATTATGATTTTCTGGTGTCTGCTGCCCACATTACGATTTTCTGGTGTATGCTGCCCACATTAGGATTTTCTGGTGACTGCTGCCCACATTGCGATTTTCTGGTGACTGTTGCCCACATTGCGATTTTCTGGTGACTGCTGCCCACATTGCGATTTTCTGGTGACTGCTGCCCACATAAGGATTTTCTGGTGACTGCTGCCCACATTAGGATTTTCTGGTGTCTGCTGCCCACATTAGGATTTTCTGGTCACTGCTGCCCACATTGCGATTTTCTGGTGTCTGCTGCCCACATTACGATTTTCAGGTGTCTGCTGCCCACATTACGATTTTCAGGTGTCTGCTGCCCACATTGCGATTTTCAGGTGTCTGCTGCCCACATTACGATTTTCAGGTGCCTGCTGCCCACATTACGATTTTCAGGTGTCTGCTGCCCACATTACGATTTTCAGGTGTCTGCTGCCCACATTACGATTTTCAGGTGTCTGCTGCCCATATTATGATTTTCTGGTGTCTGCTGCCCACATTACGATTTTCTGGTGTATGCTGCCCACATTAGGATTTTCTGGTGACTGCTGCCCACATTGCGATTTTCTGGTGACTGTTGCCCACATTGCGATTTTCTGGTGACTGCTGCCCACATTGCGATTTTCTGGTGACTGCTGCCCACATAAGGATTTTCTGGTGACTGCTGCCCACATTAGGATTTTCTGGTGTGTGCTGCCCACATTATGATATTCTGGTGACTGACTGCTGCCCACATTAGGATTTTCTGGTGACTGCTGCCCACATTACGATATTCTGGTGACTGCTGCCCACATTAGGATTTTCTGGTGACTGATGCCCACATTGCGATTTTCTGGTGAATGCTGCCCACATGGCGATTTTCTGGTGACTGCTGCCCACATGGCGATTTTCTGGTGAACTCTGCCCACATTATGATTTTCTAAAGGCACACATTACGATTTTCTGGTGAACTCTGCCCACATTACGATTTTCTGGCCCACATTACGATTGTCTGGTAAAATGCTGCCCACTTTACAATTAATTTACAGTGAAACGCTGCCCCATTACGATTATTTGGCACCTATGGGGGGGGGCCATTCAAATATTCGCAGGGGGGGCCCAGTGATTTCTAGTTACGCCCCTGCGCGTGGTGAAGGCGTTCTTCACTGACTACCAAGCGCTGCCCGACCACACACCCTGCATGAAGCCTACCACGGAGCCTGGCACCGGCTGACCGTGTGGGAGGACATACAAGAGAAGGTCTGTGTGGCTGGAGAGATCACTGGCTGGCAAAACACGTGTGCACACGCTTTCCATCAGCTGCATGAGACACCCAGGACCCTGCCTGCCCTGCTGAACATGTGGACTGCCCAGGGTAGTGAAAGCTGCCTGCTAAGAGACTGCCATGTTCCTGATACAGTAGATGGGAGATCACCAGAAACTGTTCCTGAGTGGTGAGAGCCTCAGTGAGGCAGATTCAAGCTGGTTTATTGCAATTCCATGCTTCAGGCTTTATGAATCCATGCTTTACCCTCGCCCTCTGTGACCTGCATGTGCTTCTACTGGCTTTGCTAAGCCCTATGCAGGGTTTGTTACATCTCCTTGCTTGGAATTTTGCTGAACTCTGGCTTGCTGTACTTATAGATAGTCCCCTGCTATACAGTGGATGAGTGAAGGGATCCCGGGTGTGACTGATGTGATACAAGTGGAAGGTGCATGTGTGAGCCCAGCCGGCTGCGCTTGTTTACACCAGCAGTGAAGTATGATTTTAAAGTAACACTATGGTGCTTATGCAGTGATGTTTTTCATGCTTTAATAAACTTTTTCTACTGAATGTGAAGCAGGGTCTGTCCTTTTGATTGTTGTTCAAAGAACACACTAGACAGGTCAGGGATAACGTCATTGAGAAATTTAAAGCAGGCTTATGCTACAAAAAGATTCTCAAAGCCTTGAACATCCCACGGAGCACTGTTCAAGCGATCATTCAGAAATGGAAGGAGTATGGCACAACTGTAAACCTAATAAGACAAGGCCATTCACCTAAACTCACAGGCCGAACAAGGAGACCGCTGATCAGAAATTCAATCAAGAGGCGCATGGTGACTCTGGACGAGCTGCAGAGACCTAAAGCTCAGGTGGGGGAATCTGTCCATGGGACAACTATTAGTCATGCACTCCACAAAGTTGGCCTTTATGGAAGAGTGGCAAGAAGAAAGCCATTGTTAACAGAAAAGCATAAAAAGTCCTGTTTGCAGTTTGCCACAAGCCATGTGGGGTACACAGCAAACATGTGGAAGAAGGTGCTTTGGTCAGATGAGACCAAAATAGAACTTTTTGGCCAAAATGCAAAACGCTATGTGTGGCGGAAAACTAACACTGCACATCACTCTGAACACACCATCCCAACTGTCAAATATGGTGGTGGCAGCATCATGCTCTGGGGTTGCTTCTCTTCAGCAGGGACAAGAAAGCTGGTCAGAATTGATGGGAAGATGGACGGAGCCAAATACAGGGCAATCTTGGAAGAAAACCTCTTGGAGTCTGCAAAAGACTTGAGACTGGGGTGGAGGTTCACCTTCCAGCAGGACAATGACACTAAACATAAAGCCAGGGCAACAATGGAATGGTTTAAAACAAAACATATCCATGTGTTAGAATGGCCCAGCCAAAGTCCAGATCTAAATCCAATCGAGAATCTGTGGCAAGATCTGAAAACTGCTGTTCACAAACACTGTCCATCTAATCTGACTGAGCTGGAGCTGTTTTGCAAAGAAGAATGGGCAAGGATTTCAGTCTCTAGTTGTGCAAAGCTGGTAGGGACATACCCTAAAAGACTGGCAGCTGTAATTGCAGCAAAAGGTGGTTCTACAAAGTATTGACTCAGGGGGCTGAATAATTATGCACACGCCACTTTGCAGTTATTTATTTGTAAAAAATGTTTGGAATCATGTATGATTTTCGTTCCACTTCTCTCGTGTACACCACTTTGTATTGGTCTTTCACATGGAATTCCATTAAAATTGATTCATGTTTGTGGCAGTAATATGACAACGAGGAGGTCTAGAATGAACCCCTGGAATTTGTTAAATTGATTGCAAAGTGTTTTGTGAAAAAATATAAACAAATTCCTTCTGATTTGTTTTCTGCATGTTGCAAGCAAAGTGATCCAGCAGATACCAATAGATGCACTCCATCTGTTGCTGACTGTTTCAGTCCTACAGATTCTGAGTATCAGAAACCCTGTTTGGGAAATTTTGAACCCAAGCATCTGAATGTTCCAACATCATACATTCTGTGCTCTGGGCCTCCTGTTTCAACACCTTTCTCTTGTTCAGTGAATGATTCAGAGCTTTTGTTATGTAAACCTGAAATCACAGAATCATTGCTTTATCCAGAAAATGTTTCAGTAAATTCGCCCTGTACCATGAATTACTGACTTGTTTGGCAGCTCTATTGGAGCTCCAATCCAGTGTAGTTGGCAATGAGTCTTTGTCCAGTTCAGAGGAAGTTGTGGAGACTCTGTCAAGTTCAGTGCATACATCAGAAGATTTGTCCTGTCCTGTTAATGCCCCTGAACATGACTTGTTAATAACCTTGGCAGAATCAGTGACTCCTAAGTCTGATTCTGCATTCTTTAGTGAGAGTCCAGTAACTGTAAAGTCTATTCATGATGGTTTACTGCCCTGTCCTGGTTTCGGTCTTATCGTAACTGACTCTGAGGTCCGCAGTTCCTTGACATGCCCAGAAGTTTATCTTGTACCTGTGTGCCCAGATGTGCTCTGTGTGCCAGTATGCCCAAGTGTGTCTTGTGTGTCTGCGTACTCAGATGCTTCCTGGGTGGTGTCATGTTCTGATATTGACAGTCTGCTTGCATGCCCAGGGATGGTTCTGGTCCCTAAAAGCCCTGATCTCGATGTTTGTCCTTGTAACCCTGACTCTGGAATTGCCCTAGGTTCAATAGGGGTTCTTGATAGTTCTCCATGTGAGCCTAAAGGGTATTCTAACCTCCTGGGACCTCTATAGAGCTTCAAAGTGTTTTGGGAGATTTCTGAGGAAACTTTTCCTGGTGCCTTGGACTGGTTCTACAGTGGGTACTGTGTTGGAAAGGGCCGTTCCGGTGGGCATTGCATTCAAAGGTTTTGTATTTTTGGACAGTCCCTGGACGGTGGTGGGTATCGATCGGAGAGTTTTGGGGGGCTTTTTCCTGAAAATCACAGTTCTGATGGGAATCACACTGGGGCTTGCAGTACTGATGGGTATGGTTCTGGAAGTACTGGTTCCGATTGGTTCAGTCTTGGTGTGACTGATTCTGGAATTTGGTCTTGTCGGGCTGTCCCGACCTTCATGAGTTATCAGTCAGATCAGTTTGCTGGATTTTCTGCATCTGATTTTCTGGTTTGGGTAGATCAGGTAAATTATGCCAGTTTCTATAGGCGTCTTGAAGCCACCTTTAAAGGAGGGGGGTACTGTCAGGATCTCTGCTGTAGCACGTTCTGTCGGTTGCAGTTCCACTGCAACCGAGCAGGTCTAACTTATCTGCTTGCATTCGGCTGCACATTCACAATAAGTCTCATTGTCATTTGCAATCATTCTGCAGTTCAGAGCAGCTCAGGATGCTGTCATTACTCTTCCTATTGCTTGCTGCAGTTGAACTGCAGCCAGATAGCCCTGGATTTCCTACATGCATGTTGTTGCACAATATTACATGTATTTGTTATGAGAGTCTTTCAGCTAGCAGCTTGTAGTCAAGCTAGCTCAGGATTGAGTGATTACCATTCAGCTATGTGGGAATTGGCATGTCTGCATCCATTGGCTGATGTCCACATAAAAGTCTGCCTCCCATTTTAGACCCCGCCCGACATAGCGTTCAGCTCCCTGAGTTGTCGCTGGGTCCTTCATGTGAATTGTATATTGCATTGTTTGATCTAGTTTCTTGCTCCACAGGGATACAGTAAAGTCCTTCTGATCCTGATAGCTTGGATTCTGCCAGCACCATGTTGGTGACTGGCAGTATTCCTTCTTGCCTTGTTCCTAAGGGCGTAACCAAAGCAGCGGTTGCCATTAGTTACGCTCTTACCTGTTCGTCTAGTCTATGTCAGTGTGAATGTTGATGTCGCTGGGGCAGTGACTAGATTGGCAAAGCATTCCATCTGTCTGTCATTTGTCTTGTTAATTGTTATTACTTGTGCTTTAGCTATTTTCTTGATAAATATATATGCAGATCTGCGAATATATATTTGTCTGTTAGTTGAGCCGTTTGTTATTTTTGTGATTTAACGTGTATGACGTTAGTCTGTTACCACCTCTGTTTCTATACACTACCAAACCAAGAATACCTCAAAACACCACACCAGACTGATATAGGCACAAAATAATCCATCTTTATTGAACATCAATTAAAAACAATTAAAATCGAATTGTTATGGAGGTAAGCACACAAATAATAGAATATAACAAGGGTACAATATTGCTAAACAGGGGTCCCCCAAAGGGGGATATTGAAGTGCTTAGTGACCAAAAGTGCATGAAACAGGGGGTATTGG